>NW_020172470.1:2381-2932 GCF_003031525.2 Neophocaena asiaeorientalis asiaeorientalis | reverse complement strand
CTTTGAAGTTTCATTAGGTCCCATTTGTTTATTTTTGTTTTTATTTCCATTTCTCTGGGAGGTGGGTCAAAAAGGATCGTGCTGTGATTTATGTCATAGTGTTCTGCCTATGTATTCCTCTAAGAGTTTGATAGTTTCTGGCCTTACATTTAGGTCTTTAATCCATTTTGAGCTTATTTTTGTGTATGGTGTTAGGGAGTGATCTAATCTCATACTTTTACATGTACCTGTCCAGTTTTCCCAGCACCACTTATTGAAGAGGCTGTCCTTTCTCCACTGTACATTCCTGCCTCCTTTATCAAAGATAAGGTGACCATATGTGCGTAGGTTTATCTCTGGGCTTTTTATCCTGTTCCATTGATCAATCTTTCTGCTTGTGTGCCAGTGCCATACTGTCTTGATTACTGTAGCTTTGTAGTATAGTCTGAAGTCAGGGAGCCTGATTCCTCCAACTCCACTTTTCGTTCTCAAGATTGCTTTGGCTATTTGGAGTCTTTTGTGTTTCCATGTAAATTTTGAAATTTTTTGTTCTAGGTCTGTGAAAAATGCCA
>NW_020172470.1:0-378 GCF_003031525.2 Neophocaena asiaeorientalis asiaeorientalis | reverse complement strand
GCACAGCACTGACTCCTGGCTGCAGCATCAAGAGCCTTTCCTCCACACTGCTCAGAATAAAAGGGAGAAGAAGTAGAGAGAACGAATTAATAGAAGTAGGAAGAAAGAAAGAAAGAAAGAAAGAAAGAAAAGAAGGAAGGAAGGAAGGAACAAAGAAAAAAAGAAAGAAAGAAAGGAAGGAGAGAGGGAGGAAGGGAGTGAGGGACAGTGGGAGGAAGGAAGGAAGGAAGAAAGGAGGGAAGGAAGGAAAAAAGAAAGAAGGAAGATAAAGTAAAATAAATAGAGTAAAATATAGTAAAGTTATTAAATTAAAAAATAATTATTAAAAAAAACGGAAGGATAGAACCTTAAGACAAATGGTGGAAGCAAAGCTATACA
>NW_020172469.1:62480-79590 GCF_003031525.2 Neophocaena asiaeorientalis asiaeorientalis | reverse complement strand
AAAGTAAACATGCTATTATCATATGACCCGGCAATTGCACTCCAGAGAAATGAGAACTTACGTTGACACACAAATCTGTACATGATTATCTGTAGCAGCTTTATTCATAATAGCTACAGACTAGTTGTTCTTTGAATGGTGAAACAAACTGTGATGCCAAATACAATGGAACGCTCCTCAGTATTAAAAAGAAAAAAAACTATATATACAACAACTTGAACAAATCTCCAGAGAATTATGCTGAGTGAAGAAAAATCCCACAAGGGTATACATTTATATAACATTCTTGAGATGATGAAATTATAGAAATGGTGAACAGATTAGTAGCTGCTAGGAGTTAAGGTCAGAGGGTATGGATGGAGGGGGACAGGAAAGGAGTGGGTGTGGCTAAAAGGGCCATGTAAGGGATCCTGGTGATGATGGAAATGTTTTGTGTCATGAGTATAAAAAGAAATATATCAGTATCTTGGTTGTGATATTGTACTATACTTTGCAAGATGTTACCATTGGGGAAAGCTGGATAAATGGCCTAGAGGGACTCTGTAGTACTACTTACAGTTGCATGTGAATCACAATTATCTCAAAATAATGAGTTTAATTCTTAAAAATTAGGAACAAGCTAGATGGGCAGAAAATGATGTGCTAGAATTTCGTGGTTTGTCATGTAGCCTCTATTTAGCTGTGAGCTTCTATACTATATTTTGAGGGCCCTGAGAACAAAGTCTATATATAAATCATACTTTTATCACAGTGCTTGACAAAAAGAGGCCATTCCATAAGTGTACCTTGAGTGGACAGGCTGTAGGAAGCCATTAAAGGTCTTCTGAGCAGAGACACAAGAATGAGACAGTGCCTTGACAAAGAGATGCCTCCTAAATGCTTGTGCTGTTGAATAGAGAATAAGTGATGCTCAACAAAGCTGTCTGTTACATCAGACATGAATTTGGGTCCCAGATCTATCACATACTCTCTGAACTTTGATTTCTTTATTTGTAAAATTAGTTATCACAATACTAACTCATGCAGTTGTTTTATGGGCTAATTGGTAAACAGTATGTAATCATTTAGCAAAAAGTAAGTGCTAGAATATAATTAGCACTCTATGCATGTTAGATGCTATTATCATTGTCTTTATTATTATTGTCGTTGCTGTCATTATAATCCTGATAGTTACTCAGGGAGACAAAAAGAAACCATGTAACCACATTCCCTTCAGTACAGATTCAAAAAAGAATAAGAAAGAACATACACCCTGTTCCCCTTTTCTCCCACCTAGGTAAACACAATTTTCTTTTTTCTATAATTCACATTTCATCAACTTTTTATTAAAGTTCTCGGCATACCTGGGCCATTATATACCTTTATGTCTCTCCTCTTCTTCTCAAATACTTGTTAAGAAACTTTCATTTTATGATATATCCAATTTGTAAAATACTGTCTATTCTAATTAATACATAATGTTACACTGCTAACCATTTGTGGGAATATGAGAACTGACTATAATGAATACGTAGCACACTCCCTAGATAATTATGCAGAGGGAGTAAATACACCCAATTAAATTCACAAACAAATTACATGTTCTTAAAATGTTTTATGACTAAATTCCAGTCTAGAACATTTCACTATACCTTAGAAGGTATGGATGGTAAAACAGAAATTATCTTATTGCTTTTAGTATACACAGATCATCTTCTCCTTCCAAATACATTTTTAATACATTTCTGTACTACCAAAATTCATTTTTAATCATGGTGTTTTGAATGCAAAATATACTTCCATAGAATTTATGTTATTTAATGGTGATTGCATTTACAAAATGACTTACTAAAGCTGACTTAAATACATTTGGTAATTTTTTTGATCAAGTATTAATAATTCTACTACCCAGTTAGGGCATAGCCAAATTCAACTAGTTTACCAGAGCAGTCAAATGGTAGACATGGTTAAATAAACCTCACGTCCAATTCTGTATAATCCTTCCTTCTTTCCTTCCATGCACTCTTTTTCTAACTACAAAGATAATACAGGTTCACTTTTTAAAACTTATAATTTAGGGATTATTTTATATATATATATATATTTGAAATCTACTTTTTCTATTTAATAGTATAGCATAAGCATGTACCAACATTGTTAAATACTCTTGTACAACATATATTTTAATGGCTTCATGTACTGTCATAGACAGTAATATATTTAACTACTTATCAATTATTGAAGATTTGTGTTGTTTACAATTTTCCACTATCACAGGTAAAGCTACAATCACGTTCATCTTTTAAATATAATGAATATTTAGACTTTATATTTACACAAACACATAGTCCGTGGTGCCCTCAAAAGTTGTGCCCCATCCTGAATCTTAACCCATGTGGTAAAGCTAAGAGCTCAAAAGAAAAAAAGACCAGGGTGCTTGCTATTCCTTAATCTGCCCTTAAATTGGACAGACACCTCCAATTCTCTGATGACAGCCTCCTCACCTGTAAAAATGAGGGCACTGAACTAGGTCATAAATAAGTTTTCTTATACATTCTAGAATAAAATGATTAAGAATGCCTTAAACTCAAAGAAGAAAAGGGACTAACTGGCCGGATGCTTTGATCTCCAGTGATTCTACTTTCAGAGAAGTCAGTGCTCTCTCCCCTCCTCAAGGATAATGGAGAAGAAGGGACATGCAGATGGGAGAAAGCAGGACAGGAAAGAGGAAAGAGCTCCAATGTCAGGTTAAACAATAACAACTTTGGAGAAGCTTCAATAGTGAAAGCAGAGGAAGAAGTGGAATAGATAAAGATGAAAATCAATGGAAGATGCTTTCAAAGGGCATTATTCCAGGTCCACCAAGAAGTAGACAATAAGAGGTTTCAATAAGTAAGAGATTTATTAGAGGAAAGGCGTGTGAAGGAAATAGCAAGGGAGCTAAGAGAGGCTGAGAAAGCCATCAGACTGCAATGCAGGTCAGAAATTGGGTAAAAGAGAAAACGAAGAAAGAAGAGTGCTGATGGCAGAACCCCTTGATAGCAAGGCTGTCAGGGAGTCCTGAGCCAGAGTCTCCCATCAGAGGAGTCCCATGCCTCCCAGTAATGGGCCTCATTTAGTACCCTTGCTGCATTTAGTTACTGACTGGGAGCATCTATGGGAAACATGGCCTTGATACAAACAGGGTGATGGATTTCAAAACACAGTGGAGCACCTTATGAATGACACTCCCCACAGTTGATGATCTGAAAGACTCACTTTCATGGCTGTCACACACTGGATACCAGTATTTAAAGCAAATCCCAAGTTAGAACCACTGTTCTATAAAATGGTGATAAAATTGTACGCTTATTTGATTTTCTGCCAACACACAAAAGAATAGACACTATCTGATTCCATTTATATCAAGTTCAAAACCAAACTAATCAATGATGATAGATATCAGAAAGTGGTTGCTTCTAGGGGGGTAGGGTAAAAATTGAGCACAGAAAACTTCAGTATCAAATAATGAAGATAAAAACATGAAAGTTGAAGATTGCCAGTAAAGAGAATTACCCAAATAGCCATCTATTTGTTTCTTACAAACTTACTCTAGGAGCTTCTGTGCATCATAGTATCCAATTGGATGAACAGGAATACTTGGAAGACCGACAGCCTCTGCGATTTCACGTCTATAAGCATATTCTGAAAAAAAGTTGAACATACTTCTAATAAAAATGGAGTCCCTTTCAAAATGTTCTCTGTAAATCAGATTAAACACATTCTTAAATTGCATCTGCTAGTACTGTTACAATTAGAAAGACAGACAGTTTCAAATGTTAGCGAAAATGTGGAGCAACTGAAACTCTCATACATTCTTGTAAGAGTGTATAATTAGAGAGTCACTTTAAATAACTTCTTTGAAAAGTAATGTTATACAGAATTATGCCCTATGGCAGAACAATTACACTCCTAGGTATTTACCCAAGAAAGATGGAAACATATGTCCACAAAAAGACCTGCACAGAATTGCTCATAGCAGCTGAATCTAGGTAGCCCATATGGGACACAGTCCAGCTGTTTGTAAATAGGAGAATGAATAAGCAATTTGTAGAACAGTCCCATAATAGAATTCTACTCAGCAAGTAAAGGGAAGAAACTATTAACACACACAATAACATGACTAATCTCTAATCGTTGTACTGAGTGAGAGCGGCAAGGCAAATGATGAGGGAAAATCATAAATTTTTCTATGACCGGAAAGTCAAACTAAGAAAGGAAAAAAATAATATGCCCGCTTTGTGGTAGGCCTTTCCCAATGTGCAATGTGCATCTGTATTGTACATTAACCAGGCCTCCTCAAACAGGAGGATGTAATCAACCTTTAAGAAAAATGGCTGCTTTATTCAGACAGCAACGTTGTAGTTTTAAGGTTATTTTAATTTCTTTTTCATCCCATACAGGGAGCTGTATTGACCAAAACATCTTTGATCAACTTTATGTAGAATGCTAACCTGTCAATATAACACAGAAATTCTTTGTCTCAGAAATGTATAAAATTGCATCTCTAACTCCTGACCAATGGAACGTTCTCAGAGCTTCTGCAAATCTGTTCCCTGGGTTATAGTCCTCAGTTTGACTCAGATAAAATTCTCTTTTCTTTCTTCTTAGCTTGACTGTTATTGGATTTTCCACCAACACACAAAAGAATAGTTACTATCTGATTCCATTTATATGAAGTTCAAAACCAAACTAATCAATGATGACAGATATCAGGAAGTGGTTGCTTCTAGGGGGATATGGTAAAAATTGACCAGAAAGGGGCACCAGAGAACTTTCTGGAGTCATAGAAATGTCCTATATCTTATTTTGAGTGATATAGATACATGCAATTTAAAAAATTTATTGAATTAACTCAAGACCTGTGCGTTTTGTTACATGTAAACTCCACCTCAAAATAAAAACACATTTTCTGTCATTTCTTCAGATTTAAGAAAAATAAGAGCTATTTTTCCATTTTTTTCTTCAAACTTTAAATTATAAGAGCTTTAGGGGATTGTAAAAGCTATTCTTTTTATAGTAAAATGACATAATAATACGTTGCATGGGATTTGTTTTAAAATTCTTTAGGGTAATAATGCAAAAGGAAAGATGAAGAGATAAAATAAGATTGACAGAGTGGTGATAATTTTCTCTATTTTTTTGTATGTTAAAACTATTCCATAATAAAAACTAAAATTAAAAGGAAAAGAAAAAAAATAGGGCACATAAGGGAATTCAACAAATGCAAGCCTCACAGGGATAACATGATTTTTCTTTCTACAATGTCATCTTTTAATTTGAGGATAATAAACAGAAATACTCCAGTTAATCTTATTTTATGTTCACATGTTTTTTGTGGGTTTTTTTTGTGGTATGCGGGCCTCTCACTGCTGTGGCCTCTCCCATTGCGGAGCACAGGCTCCGGACGCGCAGGCTCAGCGGCCATGGCTCACAGGCCCAGCCCCTCCGCGGCATGTGGGATCTTCCCGGACCGGGGCACGAACCTGTGTCCCCTGCATCAGCAGGAGGTACAATTTTAACTTTATATAACCAACAGAGCTTGGGAGAAGTTGCATTTTTCAAAACTTGGGAATAAAAAGGCTAAGTAAGTAAAGTTCAGGTAGACATGTGATTTTATTATAGGATAATATGTGTTGCTTAAAAAAAATCTATGATAATGTACTATATTCCAAGAAGATTTACGAAGACAAAATGCATAAACTTTAAAGGAGTTTACAATTTGATAGAAAAACCAGATGAAATATAAATATGGAAATGCCATGGATACTTGGTAACCTATTTTATCCAAGGTACACACCTTAGTTAGTTTTAAACCACACAAATTAAGTGATCACAGATTTTTGTAAATGTCATCAACTAGCTGAGTACATTCAAAATAAATTAGCTCCCTTTGTTAATGATCTACTGTTTTACAGCAGAGCATTTCAGCATAAGACAAACATGTGGACTCTGGAGCCAGACCATCTGAATTTGAATCCCCACTCCTCATTTAGTGGTGTGATGGTCTAGGGCAGAGTTTGCTTACTTCTAGTCGCTCTTCCCTCCTCTGTCAAGTAGAGATAATAACACAACAAAGCTTATAGGGTTGTTAATGCATGTAAGAGCTAGCATTCAGGAAATACTCCTTGAAAGTGATCACTATTATCTTTATACAGCAATGATACAATAAGCATTTTCTAGGCTCTAAATTCTAAATGTCATTTCAGGGATTTATAGAACTTCTTTTGTTCTACTATCCCTTATCTACAACTAGAAATTTTTAAAACTGTGAAATCCATTAATTGGGGGGAATTTACTTGTCAACAAAACATGATCTGATGTAAACTAATTTGGAAGCAAGATCTGACTTGAGCAGACAGACTATTTATATTACTTACATTCCTCTGCTTAATATGATTATTCATACATTTTACTGCAAAAATATTTACATGCTTGCTTCCCATTTTATGCTCCAGCCTCTTATGTGAATGTTATGCCAGAAATGGTATATGCACCATATTACTTTTAAATATCTGAAAATGTCTGCATTTCAAAACCTATCAGACCCAAGAATTCCAAATTCCCGAACCAACAATTTTCTAAGTTCAAATTCCTTTATTCTTAGATACAAAGAGAACGAGAAAAAGACATACTTTATCTATGTGTCAAAGGAAATCCTTTAGTAAAATCACTTTACAATGTTAAGGTTTTTGTGATGATTAAGGCCTGGTCACTCACCATTTGCCGGGTAGCCAGGTGTGAGAGGGTCCCCGGCACCATTAAGATTTAAGATATTTCCACGCTGAACACCACCTCCAGGAAGATTCCAACCACCTGGATAGGACTCCACCCCGGGAGCAAAGTAATCAGCAGGATCTGAGTACAAAATGATCCCTTTGGCCCCAGCCAGCTGGGCATTTTTAACCTGGAATAGACAGTCTTTCTTATTTTAGGTTGGTAACTCAAAATTACTCTTAAATAAGTAGCTAAACCTTATCTTCAATCTTTTATCCTTAGACTTAAAACAAGGGACATCTCAGAGAGTTGGCTTTTTCTTTTTCCTACTGCAAGCTCTAAAAATGAGTTTCCAAGGCTGAATCAGCCCTCAGAGCAGCAGATTTTAAAAATGTACATATTAGTGGTAGTGAGTATGTGCTACTTCCTTCCTCTAGTCTAGAAGCACAATAAGCAAGTAGACTCCACAGACTAGACTCCCATTTCTTCTATGGTTGAGAGGGAATATTTCTGAAATTTAGCTTCCCACAAAAGAGGAAAAAATATTAGCAAATCAAGCCAAATTAAGTGATAGTAACTTTCAAAACTGCTGTGTATAAATTGGTTTCTCTCATTACCTATAATAAGAATTAATACTAAAATTTAACTTAGTAAATATTTTCAAAGGTAACATTTAAAACAAAGATACTGAAGGTTAACAACAAATCAAATGCATGCTTCTTTGTAGACCACAGGCATAATGTGTAGGTATGGAAAAAACCTGTTCTGTTTCCCTGAACTTCTACCCTGGCCGAATTCAAATGACCCAGTTTAAAACCCCTGTATATAAGCTAGAAAATGTATCTTCCCTATTAGGTGGGCTGGTACAGAGTATGAGAAGATCACAGTCCTCCAAAAGTTTTAAGGATGTGGTTCTACCCATGTAAGATACAATATAACTTTTTATTTTTGTGGAAAAGAAAAAAAGATTATTTTTTTACCTTATTTCCTCTGAAAATTTTCCCATATCTGGCAATCAGAATCTTCCCAGAGCAATTAATTTTCATGTCCCGCTCTAGTTTAAAGAAGTCTTCAGTTCGTGCGTAGTTAACATAGACTAGGTCACCCTGTTGAGATCACGGATGACTTACTACAAGTAAGATTTAATAAAAGAGGTTTTTCTGCGTGAAGACTGTTTCACATCTTTGAAAGAGGTAAGAGACAAGAGTATGCAAGAGGGTCAGAAAAGCATGAGCCTCAGGTAAGAGATTCAACAGAGAAATGAACTTGAATTAAGAAGGCAATTACCTGGGTAGAGACTTATGAGTTAACTATTAAGTTCTGTTTAGTTTAAGTCTCCTGTAAAGTGACCATAAAACTATAGAAGTGTTCGTCAGAAAAATGCACATAAATATACACACTGCAATTTGGCAGGGGTCAGATATCCGAGGTGAAAAAGCCCTAGATGAGAGCTGTATTCTCTTTGAAGTATATTCACAATGGGTCTTCACACCACCAGGTAAAAAAGAAATGTCAGGTAATACTGCTTTACGGGTCTGGCTTCAGGATTAGGTGAGAGTATTCTAACATCTCGGAGTATCAACATTATCATTTGTAAAATGGCCTGTTAGATTAGATCAGTGTTCTTCACACATTTTTTTTGCTCACCTACTCCCTAGATTATTTTTGAAGAGAAATGTATCCCTCCTTTATTTTTTATTATTTTTTTTTGGATTTTTAAAGACATCTTTATTGGAGTATAATTGCTTTACAATGGTGTGTTAGTTTCTGCTGTATAACAAAGCGAATCAGCTATAGGTATACATATATCCTCATATCCCCTCCCTCTTGCATCTCCCTCCCACCTTCCCTATCCCAACCCTCTAGGTGGTCACAAAGCACTGAGCTGATCTCCCTGTGCTATGTGGCTGCTTCCCACTAGCCATCTGGTAGTGTATATATGTCCATGCCACTCTCTCACGTCGTCCCAGGTTACCCTTCCCCCTCCCTGTGTCCTCAAGTCCATTCTCTACGTCTTTGTCTTTATTCCTGTCCTACCCCTAGGTTCTTCAAAATCACTTTTTAAAAAAATTTTTAGATTCCATATATATGTGTTAGCATACAGTATTTGTTTTTCTCTTTCTGACTTACTTCACTCTCTATGACAGTTTCTAGGTCCATCCACCTCACTACAAATAACTCAATTTCATTTCTTTTTATGGCTAATATTATATTGTATATATGTGCCACATCTTCTTCACCCATTCATCTGATGATGGACACTTAGTTTGCTTCCATGTCCTGGCTATTATAAACAGTGCTTCAGTGAACATTGTGATACATGTCTATTTTTGAATTATGGTTTTCTCAGGGTATATATGCCCAGTAGTGGGATTGCTGGGTCGTATGTATGGTAGCTCTTTTCAAATTTTTTAAGGAACCTCCATAGTGGCTGTATCAATTTACATTCCCACCAACAGTGCAAGAGGGTTCCCTTTCCTCTACACCCTCTCCAGCATTTATTGTTTGTAGACTTTTTGATGATGGCCATTCTGACTGGTATGAGGTAATACCAAATTGTACTTTTGATTTGCATTTCTCTAATGATTAGTGATGTTGAGCATCCTTTCATGTCTTTGTGGGCAATCTGTATATCCTCTCTGAAGAAATGTCTGTTTAGGCTTTTACCCATTTTTGGATTGGGTTGCTTGATTTTTGATATTGAACTGCATGAGCTTTTTCTATATTTTGGAGACTAATCCTTTGTCAGTTGCTTCATTTGCAAATATTTTCTCCCATTCTGAGGGTTGTCTTTTTGTCTTGTTTATGGTTTCCTTGCTGTGCAAAATCTTTTAAGCTTCATTAGGTCCCAGTTGTTTATTTTTGTTTTTATTTCCCTTTCTCTAGGAGGTGGGTCAAAAGGGATCTTGCTGTGATTTATGTCATAGAGTGTTCTGCCTATGTTTTCCTCTGAGAGTTTTATACTGTCTGGCCTTACATTTAGTTCTTTAATCCATTTTGAGGTTTTTTTTGTGTGTATGGTGTTAGGGAGTTTTCCAATTTCATTCTTTTACATGTGGCTGTCCAGTTTTCCCAGCACCACTTATTGAAGAGGCTGTCTTTTCTCCATTGTGTATTCTTGCCTCCTTTATCAAAGATAAGGTAACCATAGATACATGGGTTTATCTCTGGGCTTTCTATCCTGCTCCACTGATCTACATTTCTGTTTTTGTTCCAGTACCGTACTCTGATTACTGTAGCTTTGTAGTATAGTCTGAAGTCAGGGAGCCTGATTCCTCCAGCTCTCTTTTTCTTTCTCAAGATTGCTTTGGCTATTCGGGGTCTTTTGTGTTTCCATACAAATCGTGAAATCTTGTGTTCTAGTTCCATGAAAAATGCCATTGGTAGTTTGATAGGGATTGCATTGAATCTGTAGATTGCTTTGGGTAGTAGAGTCATTTTCACAATGTTGATTGTTCCAATCCAAGAACATGGTATACCTCTCCATCTGTTTGTGTCATTTGTAACTTCTTTCATCAGTGCCTTATAGTTTTCTGCATACAGGTCTTTTGTCTCCTTAGGTAGGTTGATTCCTAGGTATTTTATGCTTTTTGTTGCAATGGTAAATGGGAGTGTTTCCTTAATTTCTCTTTCAAATTTTTCATCATTAGTGTATAGGAATGCAAGAGATTTCTGTGCATTAATTTTGTATCCTGCTACTTTACCAAATTCATTGATTAGCTCTATTGGTTAACTGGTAGCATCTTTAGGAGTCTCTATGTATAGTATCATGTCATGTGCAATCAGTGACAGTTTTACTTTTGCTTTTCTGATTTGGATTCGTTTTATTTCTTTTTCTTCTATGTTTGCTGTGGCTAAAACTTCCAAAACTATGTTGAATAATAGTGGTGAGAGTAGGCAACCTTGTCTTGTTCCTGATCTTAGTGGAAATGGTTTCAGTTTTTCACCAACATTGAGAACAATGTTGGCTGTGGATTTGTCATATATGGCCTTTATTATGTTGAGATAAGTTCTCTCTATGCCCACTTTCTGGAGGGTTTTTATCATAACTGGGTGTTGAATTTTTTCCAAAGCTTTTTCTGCATCTATCAAGATGATCATATGGTTTGTCTCCTTCAATTTGTTAATATGGTTTATCACATTGATTGATTTGCATACATTGAAGAATCCTTGCATTCCTGGGATAAATCCCACTTGATCATGGTGTATGATCCTTTAAATGTGCTGTTAGATTCTGTTTGCTAGTATTTTGTTGAGGAGGTTTGCATCTATGTTCATCAGTGATATTGGCCTGTACTTTTCTTTTTTGTGACATCTTTGGTTTTTGTATCAGGCGGTTGTGGCCTCATAGAATGAGTTTGGGAGTGTTCCTCCCTCTGCTATATTATGCAAGAGTTTGAGAAGGATAGGTATTAGCTCTTCTCTAAATGTTTGATAAAATTTGCCTGTGAAGCCATCTGGTCCTGGGCTTTTGTTTGTTGGAAGATTTTTAATCAGTTTCAATTTCAGTGCTTGTGATTGGTCTGTTGATATTTTCTATTTTTTCCTAGTTCAGTCTCAGACGGTTGTGCTTTTCTAACAATTTGTCCATTTCTTCCAGGTTGTCCATTATATTGGCAGAGTTGCTTGTAATAATCTCTCATGATCCTTTGTATTTCTGCAGTGTCAGTTCTTACTTCTCCTTTTCATTTCTAATTCTATTGATTTGAGCCTTTTCCCTTTTTTTTCTGATGAGTCTGGCTAATGGTTCATCAATTTTTTTTATCTTCTCAAAGAACCAGCTTTTAGTTTTATTGCTCTTTGCTATTGTTTCCTTCATTTCTTTTTCACTTATTTCTGATCTGATCTTTATGATTTCTTTCCTTCTGATAACTCTGGGTTTTTTTTGTTCTTTCTCTAATTTCTTTAGGTGTAAGTTTAGGTTGTTTATTTGAGATGTTTCTTGAGGTAGCATTGTATTGCTATAAACTTCCCTCTTAGAACTGCTTTTGCTGCATCCCATAGATTTTGGATCATTGTGTTTTCATTGTCATTTGCCTCTAGGTGTTTTTTGATTTCCTCTTTGATTTCTTCAGTGATGTCTTGGTTATTTAGCAACATATTGTTTATCCTCCATGTGTTTGTGTTTTTTACATTTCTTTCCCTGTACTTTATTTCTAATACCATAGCGTTGTGGTCAGAAAAGATGCTTGATATGATTTCAATTTTCTTAAATTTACTGAGGCTTGATCTGTGACCCAAGATGTGATCTATCCTGGAGAATGGTCCATGAGCACTTGAGAAGAAAGTGTATTCCATTGTTTTCAGATGGAATGTCCTATAAATATCAATTAAGTCCATCTTGTTTAATGTGTCATTTAAAGTTTGTGTTTCCTTATTTATTTTCATTTTGGATGATCTGTCCATTGGCGAACGTGGGGTGTTAAAGTCCCTTACTATTACTGTGTTACTGTTGATTTCCCCTTTTATGGCTGTTAGCATTTGCCTTATGTATTGAACTGCTCCTATGTTTGGTGCATAAATATTTACAATTGTAATATCTTTTTGGATTGATCCCTTAGTCATTATGTAGTGTCCTTCTTCGTCTCTTGTAACAGTCTTTATTTTAAAGTCTATTTTTTTCTGATATGAGAATTGCAACTCCAGCTTTCTTTTGATTTCCTTTTGCATGGAATATCTTTTTCCAACCCCTCACTTTCAGTCTGTATGTGTGCCTAGGTCTGAAGTGGGTCTCTTGTAGACAGCATATATATGGGTCTTGTTTTTGTACCCGTTCAGCCAGTCTATGTGTTTTGGTTCGAGCATTTAGTCCATTTACATTTAAGGTAATTATCAATATGTATGTTTGCATTACCATTTTCTTAATTGTTTTATGTTTATTACTGTAGGTCTTTTCCTTCTCTTGTATTTCTGCCTAGAGAAGTTCCTTTAGCATTTGCTGTAAAGCTGGTTTGGTGTTGCTGAATTCTCTTGGTTTTTGTTGTCTGTAAAGGTATTAATTTCTCTGTCAAATCTGAATGAGATCCTTGTTGGGTAGAGTAATCTTGGTTGTATGTTTTTCCCTTTCATCACTTTCAATATGTCCTGCCAGTCCCTTCTGGCTTTCAGAATTTCTGCTGAAAAATCAGCTGTTAACCTTATGGGGATTCCCTTGTATGATATTTGTTGCTTTTCTCTTGGTGCTTTTAATATTTTTTCTTTGTATTTAATTTTTGATAGTATGATTAATATGTGTCCTGGCATGTTTCTCCTTGGATTTATACTGTATGGGGCTCTCTGCACTTCCTAGTCTTGATTGACTATTTCCTTTCCCATATTAGGGAAGTTTTCAACTATAATCTCTTCCAATATTTTTGCAGTCCCTTTCTTTTTCTCTTCTTCTTCTAGGACCCCTATAATTTGAATGTTCATGCGTTTAAAGCTGTCCCAGAGGTCTCTGAGACTGTCCTTAATTCTTTTTATTCCTTTTTTCTTTTTTCTGCTCTGTGGTAGTTTTTTTCACTATTTTATCTTCCAGGTCACTTTTCCGTTCTTCAGCCTCATTTATTCTGCTATTGTTTCCTCTAGAGAATTTTTAATTTCATTTATTGTATTGTTCATCATTGTTTGTTTGCTCTTTAGTTCTTTTACGTCCTTGTTAAACATTTCTTGTATTTTCTCCATTCTATTTCCATGGTTTTGGATCATCTTTACTATCATTACTCTGAATTCTTTTTCAGGTAGACTGTCTATTTCCTCTTCATTTTTTGGCCTGGTGGGTTTTAACCTTGCCCTTCATCTGCTGTGTAGTTTTCTGTTTTCTCATTTTGCTTAACTTACTGTGTTTAGGGTCTCTTTTTTGCAGCCTGCAGGTTCATAGTTCCCATTGTTTTTGGTGTCTGCCTCCAGTGGGTAGTGTTGGTTCAGTGGGTTGTGTAGGCTTCCTGGTGGAGGGAATTGCAGCCTGTGTTCTGGTGGATGAGGCTGGATCTTGTCTTTCTGGTGGGCAGGACTGCATCTGGTGGTGTGTTTTGGAGTGTCTGTGAACTTAGTATGATTTTAGGCAGCCTCTCCGTTAATGGATGGGGTTGTGATCCTGTCTTGCTAGTTGTTTGGCATGGGGTGTCCAGCAATGGAGCTTGCTGGTCGTTGAGTGGAGCTGGGTCCTAGTGTTGAGATGGAGATCTCTGGGAGAGTTCTCGCCGATTAATATTACAAGGGGCTGGGAGGTCTCTGGTGGGCCAATGTCCTGAATTCAGCTCTCCCACCTCAAAAGGCTCAGGCCTAACACCTAGACAGAGCACCAAGACACTGTCAGCCACACAGCTCAGAAGAAAAGGGAGGAAAGAAAAAAAGAAAAGAAAATAATAAAATAAAGTTATTAAAATAAAAAATTAATTATTAAAATTAAAAAGTAATTTTAAAAAAGAGCAACCAGGGCTTCCCTGGTGGCGCAGTGGTTGAGAGTCTGCCTGCCGATGCAGGGGACGCGGGTTCATGCCCCGATCCGGGAAGATCCCACATGCCGCTGAGCGGCTGGGCCCGTGAGCCATGGCTGCTGAGCCTGCGCGTCCGGAGCCTGTGCTCTGCAATGGGAGAGGCACAACAGTGAGAGGCCCGCGTACCAGAAAAAAAAAAAAAAAAAAAAAAAAAGGTTAAAAAAAAAAAAAAAAAGAGCAAACAAACGAATAAACACATCCATCAATGATAACAAGTGCTAAAAACTATACTAAAGAAAAAAAATGGACAGACAGAACACTAGGACAAATGGTAAAAGCACACCTATACAGACAATATCACACAAAGAAGCATACAGATACACACTCACAAAAAGAGAAAAAGGAAAACAAAGAAACAAACAAACAAAATATATATATATATATTTTAAAAAGGAAGAGAGCAACCAAATCAATAAACAAAGCTACCTATGGTAATAAGCTCTAAATACTAAACTATGATAAACATAAAACTAGAAACAAATTAGATGCAGAAAGCAAACCCCAAGTCTACAGTTGCTCTCAAAGTCCACTGCCTCAGTTTGGGGATGATTCATTGTCTATTGAGTTATTCCCCAGATGCAGGGCACATCAAATTGATTGTGGAGATTTAATCCACTGCTCCTGAGGCTGCACAGAGAGATTTCCCCTTCTCTTCTCTGTTCACATAGCTCCTGAGATTCAGCTTTGGTTTTGACCCTGCATCTGCATGTAGGTCGCCCTCTGGTGTCTGTTCTTCACCCAGACAGGAGGGGGTTAAAGTAGCGGCTGATTTGGGGGCTCTGACTCACTCAGGCCAGAGGGGTACAGAACGTGGGGCGAGCCTGCAATGGCAGAGGCCAGCATGACATTGCAACAGCTTGTGGGCATCGTGTGCTCTCCCGGGGAAGTTGTCCCTGGGTCACAGGACCCTGGCAGTGACGGACTGCACTTTGTGTATGGTGTTAGGGAGTGTTCTAATTTCATTCTTTTAAATGTAGCTGTCCAGTTTTCCCAGCACCACTTATTGAAGAGGCTGTCTTTTCTCCACTGTATATTCTTGCCTCCTTTATCAAAGATAAGTTGTCCATATGTGCATGGGTTTATCTGTGGGCTTTCTATCCTGTTCCATTGATCTGTATTTCTGTTTATGACACACAGGATTCTTGGTGGCTGCAGTAACAGCCTTAGCATTTCATGCCTGTCTCTGGTGTCCTAGGCTTGTGCCCATCTCTGGAACTCATTTAGGCGGTGCTGTGAATCCCCTCTCCTCGCACACCCTGAGGTCTTTTGACTCTTTGGCAGTTCCAAACTTTTTCCCAGACTCCCTCCCAGCTAGCTGTGGCACATTAGCCCCTTTCAGGCTGTGTTCATGCAGCCAACCCCAGTCCTCTCCCTGGGGTCTGACCTCCGAAGCCTGAGCCTCAGCTCCCAGCCCCACCTGCCCTGGCAGGTGAGCAGACAGGCCTCTTGGCCTGGTGAGTGCTGGTCGGCACCGATCCTCTGTTCGGGAATCTCTCCACTTTGCCGTCTGCATCTCTGTTGCTGCGCTCTCCTTCATGGCTCTGAAGCTTCCCGCCCCCTGCCCACACCCCTGTCTCCACCAGTGAAGGGGCTTCCTAGTGTGTGGAAACTTTTCCTCCTTCACAGTTCCCTCCCAGTGGTGCAGGTCCCATGCCTATTCTTTTGTCTGTTTTTTTCTTTTTTCTTTTGCCCTACCCAGGTATGTGGGGAATTTCTTGCTTTTTGGGAAGTCAGGTCTTCTGCAAGCATTCAGTAGGTGTTCTGTAGGAGTTGTTCCATATGTAGATGTATTTCTGATGTATTTTTGGGGAGAAAGGTGATCTCCACATCTTACTCCTCCACCATCTTGAAGGTCCCCCCCCCCTTTATTTTTTTATTTTATTTATTTATTTTTTGTGGTACGTGGGCCTCTCACTGCTGTGGCCTCTCCCGTTGCGGAGCACAGGCTCCAGACGCTCAGGCTCAGTGGCCGTGGCTCAAGGGCCCAGCCGCTCCACGGCATGTGGGATCTTCCAGGACCAGGGCACGAACCCGTGTCCCCTGCATCGGCAGGCAGACTGTCAACCACTGCACCACCAGGGAAGCCCCCCCCTTTTATTTTTAAGTTGACATCTGAAATTTTTTGTCATGTCTTTAAGTTGTGGTGAACAATGCAATTTCCAGCACATTACAAATATTAACATTTTTAGAAGCAGTCTTGCCTCACTTTTTATTTATATCCAAAGGAATTTAAATATTGTAATGATTTTTTATTCAATATCATCCACTTTAAAACCACACTCTTCAGTCAGAATTTTATCATCGCTTTTTCTCCTTGAAGTTGTATTTGCCCCTTTCCCTAAAGCATTTTACTCTAAAGTAAAATGTATTTGTGCTGGACACCAGTGTGTTGGTGTCGATTCCCCTTCAGTGAAGATGTTCTTGCTCCTGCTGCAGGGCAAGCTCTCTGCAGGCAGCCTTCAGGAGTCAGCCCCTTGCTTACGATCAGCTACAGACAGCCACCTTGTTCAAGGTCATGCCCCTTCTTAGGATGCACATGTTCAATGACTGATCGATGTGGGAATATGAATACCTGGACATATTTGTCCAGCCCAGGACAATCCTGAAAGGCTATTCTGACTCCAGAGGTGCCCATTGGGTCAGCTGAGGCTGTCCTTGAGCTAGCATTGAGGGGCAGCTTCTCCCTCTGCCTACTCCAGCTTCCTTCTCCTCCCTGCTACAGATATTGATCCCAAGAGAACATTCCTTAATAACCATCTAGCATGCTAAATTCCATTTCAGTTTCTGTTACCTAGAATCTGGCTATATTTGCAAGTCTTTTATTAATCACTGCCAAACTTGCCTTGATTAAGAATGTGTGTGTGTGTGTGTGTGTGTGTGTGTGTGTGTGTGTGTGT
>NW_020172469.1:42987-61753 GCF_003031525.2 Neophocaena asiaeorientalis asiaeorientalis | reverse complement strand
TTTATTTTTTTATTTTATTTATTTATTTTTTGTGGTACGTGGGCCTCTCACTGCTGTGGCCTCTCCCGTTGCGGAGCACAGGCTCCAGACGCTCAGGCTCAGTGGCCGTGGCTCAAGGGCCCAGCCGCTCCACGGCATGTGGGATCTTCCAGGACCAGGGCACGAACCCGTGTCCCCTGCATCGGCAGGCAGACTGTCAACCACTGCACCACCAGGGAAGCCCCCCCCTTTTATTTTTAAGTTGACATCTGAAATTTTTTGTCATGTCTTTAAGTTGTGGTGAACAATGCAATTTCCAGCACATTACAAATATTAACATTTTTAGAAGCAGTCTTGCCTCACTTTTTATTTATATCCAAAGGAATTTAAATATTGTAATGATTTTTTATTCAATATCATCCACTTTAAAACCACACTCTTCAGTCAGAATTTTATCATCGCTTTTTCTCCTTGAAGTTGTATTTGCCCCTTTCCCTAAAGCATTTTACTCTAAAGTAAAATGTATTTGTGCTGGACACCAGTGTGTTGGTGTCGATTCCCCTTCAGTGAAGATGTTCTTGCTCCTGCTGCAGGGCAAGCTCTCTGCAGGCAGCCTTCAGGAGTCAGCCCCTTGCTTACGATCAGCTACAGACAGCCACCTTGTTCAAGGTCATGCCCCTTCTTAGGATGCACATGTTCAATGACTGATCGATGTGGGAATATGAATACCTGGACATATTTGTCCAGCCCAGGACAATCCTGAAAGGCTATTCTGACTCCAGAGGTGCCCATTGGGTCAGCTGAGGCTGTCCTTGAGCTAGCATTGAGGGGCAGCTTCTCCCTCTGCCTACTCCAGCTTCCTTCTCCTCCCTGCTACAGATATTGATCCCAAGAGAACATTCCTTAATAACCATCTAGCATGCTAAATTCCATTTCAGTTTCTGTTACCTAGAATCTGGCTATATTTGCAAGTCTTTTATTAATCACTGCCAAACTTGCCTTGATTAAGAATGTGTGTGTGTGTGTGTGTGTGTGTGTGTGTGTGTGTGTGTGTAGTGCTTAAAAATATTTATTTCCCATGACAAGCTGTACATGTTAAGAAAATTCTTCAAGAGTAATTTACTATTATAATTAGTAGTAGTATCAATTGAGCCTAACAACATCATTACAAACTTTTATAAATAATACATACCTAAGCATAAAATTTTACTTGAAATACAACTTTTAGTGCTATGGGATGTTAAAACATTAGGTCATGGATCTACGGATGAATAAATTATTTCCAGAATGAGTCAGGACTCACTCTCAGTTTTATTTACATTTCTTGTTTTTAGACAAGTTCTGAGAAACCTCAGGATGGGGATGATAAAAAATGGAATTTCCCTATATTATTTAAACTCTTTCCAAGTTACAACTCCTAAATCTCACACTGATCTTTTGTCCAAGTTAATTCTAATGATACCAGCTGGAAACTCAGTTAGGCTCATATTTAATTTTGTTCAACTATAAACCATTTGACTTGCCAAATCTTTGTTACCCAGCTATTAGAATCTTTCACTATTGTCTCTTTGTTTGGAGCCCCAAAGATTTTTTTTTTACTGCTCAGAGATATTCTTCATCTTGTTTTAGGATGAATGAGTGATGTCTCTCATTCATAAAATAAGAGAAAAATAACTGTAAATAGGGAGGTGGAGACAGAGTACTAGCGGGACCTCACCACGGGCTAGTTCTCAATTCCATGAAAGAGTCCACTGAGAAATTGATGATGCAACTGATTTATTTAAAACGATCCTATGTCTGCCTTTGGAAAGTCTTCACATACCCTAGAGTTTGAAGTCCCTGTCCTACACGATTTCTGATATCCTATCATTTTATTTTGGTTATTATTTTCCTCTTTAACTACATCTCATAACATGTGCACAACAAATTTATAACATATTGACATAAGGTTGTTTCCAAGCTGACTTTAGGATTCATTCCACAAACTTGTTGAGGGCATATCATTCTAGGAATTAGGGATACAGCAAATCCCTGTCCTTGAAGAAACTTACATTCATGTGGAAAGCAGAGAGATAAGATAATAAACAATAAAATTAATAACTAAGTAAATTGTATATTATATTAAAAGGTGATGAGTTCTGTAGAAAAATTCAAAAAAAAAGTTTAAATACAGTAGGCAAACAGGGAATTTGTACTGTACTCAGTTGGGTGCAATTTTCAAAAAAGGGAGAAAGTCTATTGAGAAGGTGACATCTGAATCTTTGCTTCAGCAAAAGGATTAGTTTTAGCTATTACTTTTTCTCCTAAGACCAATGCAATATTAATGCACTGTTGATGTCTGATTTATAACTGTTAGTCTTCTCTGGAGCTCACTCTTATACTACTGTGAATACAAAGCCATTAACCAATTTGGTTTCAGTGAATTTTGTTTTAGTGTAAATGTTCTACTTGAAATTTATTCATATTTAATATCACCAACTTTGAGAAGACTACTTCTTTAAATGTCTGTAAATTGTGGCTATCTTTTAATAAATCTGCGCTCCTCACAAAGCAAATTATGATGGAGAAGGGATTGGAGAAGATATCAGTTTGAAAATGACAGTAAACTTTGAAAATGAAAACAAGTGTGGACAGATAGGCCCTCTCGGCACTTCGCAAATGCAAGTTGTCACTGCTAGTTAGAAAAAAATATTTATTTTCAGACAATGACCTTCTTGTAAAATTTACACTGTACCATTGTTCTATAACTGGGAATAAATACAATCTTGCACTGTTAGCCTACAATTTTCCATTTCTTTTAAGCTTCCATCTTCCTGCTCTTGTTAATAGAGACAGAATTGGGACGTGAGACCAGTGGTTCTCAAACCATGGATCTTGAACCAGCAGAATCAACAATATCTAGCAACTTGCTGGAAACAAACTCTCAGGCTTCACTCAAGACCTACTGAAACTCAGGTGATGGGAATCAGAATCTGTGTTTTATATGATTGTTTATAATTTCCTTTGCTGTGCAAAAGCTTTTAAGTTTCATTAGGTCTCATTTGTTTATTTTTGTCTTTATATTCATTTCTCTAGGATATGGGTGAAAAAGGATCTTGCTGTGATTTATGTCATAGAGTGTTCTGCCTACGTTAGGTGCAAGAGGGAGGGGATATGGGGATATATGTATACATATAGCTGATTCACTTTATTATACAGCAGAAACTAACACAACCTTGTAAAGCAATTATACTTCAATAAAGATGTTTAAAAAAAATAATGAATGAGGAAATTAATGAAGGCCCAAAGTGTGAAAACATAAAGAGAACACTGGACAATATCACAATTAAAGAATCCTTTTCAGTAAAAAGCAACATAAATAACATGAACAAATATAGGTGAAAATTTAGGAGAAGCTGTTTGCAATATCTAAACCAATAGGAGATGAATAACTAAAATATTTAAGAAACCTCTGAAGTTAATAAGAAAAAGGCCAGAAACTCAACAGGAAAAGAAGACTATAATTAATCATTTCACAGAGCAAAAACATAGCATAGCTAATAAATATATTTGGAGATGTACAATCTTATTTGTAATAAAAAAATGTGAATCAAAATAAATTAAAACAACAACAAAACAATTAGATGGGCAAAATTTAGAAAGTTACATAACTTCAGCCATTGATGAAAATGTGAGGAAAAAGGAACACTCATACAGTATTGGAGGGAGCAGTAAACTGCTACACTCTGGACAGTGTGAAATGAAGTATTCCCTACAAACCAGCAATCCCATACCTGGTTTAGTTTACACAGAGAGCCCATACATGAGCATATTCACTCCAACACTGTTTGTGGTAATTTAAATTTAGAGGCAAACCACGTGTTTGCCACTAAGAGAATGGATAAGTTACATGTGGTGTGCATGATAACATGGGATAACATGCAACAGTGAAAAGTAACAAACTACTCTGACATAAAGCAATAGATTAAAAAAAAGTTGATTGAAAAACAGTAAGAGACCAAGTAAGACCTAAGTTATAATATTATTTGCGTACATTTAAAATACACCAATCACAAAATTAAGGCCATATTTTTGTAAGAATACATACATTTCTAAAAGTATAAATACATTAGAGTCAGTGGCAGGGTGTAGTGGAGTGGAGAAGAGGAATGAGATTGAAAATAGGGAGAAATTAAATTAGGGATCTTACATGGACCCATGACGGTAATGTGCCTTACCTTGAGGAATAAGTCTAGGTGACCTCAGGACACCTGAGTTGTAAAATGTACTATCTCTTCATTCCCAATTTTTATATACCTTATTTCTATGTCATGTCAATTATGAGATAATTATAGTGATTATAAGCATTCTATTTATGTGCAAATATTTAGGGAGAATTTTTCCAATACTGTTCCCTTAACTATGATGTTAACTACTCATTTGAAATAAATTTCATACAACCAATAGAAAATATTCTATTCTAAGTTTGTGAGAGTTTTTCAATTATAAGATAATCAAATATTCAAAACATTAGAAAATAATAAAAATAGTGTGTTTTATAACTTTACTTATTAAAAAACATGGCATTGCCAAATATTAAATCATCCTTATGTTCTTGCAATAAATTTTAACTAATTGGTGAAGATAGAACTTTAAATGTCAATTCAATTCTAAATGTAAATTTTTCACTTAGGATGTTTCTGATGACAGTCAAGCCCTTATTTCCCTATTGAGTGATATTTCAATATGCCCAGTTGTCTATTAGCAACTTCTTGGAATATATCCTAGGCACCTCAAACTCAGTATGTCCAAAACTGAATCTACTTAATGTTAAATATTATGGTAGGAGACATAACATTTTAAAAGACATTAATAAATGATATTCAACTCTTTCAAATTTAACTTTCTTATAAAAAAACAAAGTACTATGCAAGAATCTGGTGATTTACTGTAAAATCTCAGATGATAGTTATACACACTGCTTTATCATTATTATTTTTTTGTTTTTGTTTTTGTTTTTTGCGGTACACGGGCCTCTCACTGTTGTGACCTTTCCCGTTGCAGAGCACAGGCTCCGAACGCGCAGGCTCAGTGGCCATGGCTCACGGGCCCAGCCGCTGCGCGGCATGTGGGATCTTCCCGGACCGGGGCACGAACCCGTGTCCCCTGCATCAGCAGGCAGACTCTCAACCACTGTGCCACAAGGGAAGCCCCGACAATGCTTTATTGAGTAAACCACGTAACATTGTCTAAAACGGACATTCGTACTCTTCACTTGAAAATGGCAACAGTTTCAAATTCTCATTCAAGTTCTTTGAAAATTAATCCAAGTTATACAGTGGTAGTAAGATATGTAGTATTTTCATACAATGGAAATTACTTGGCAATAAAAAGGAACAATCTATTGATAAATGCAAAACATGTGAATTTCACAGACCCTATGCTTAGTGAAAGAAAATAGACACAAATGATTACATGCTATCAATTCTATCTATATGAATTTCTAGTATAGGTAAAACTAATCAAAGGTGGCAAAAAAAAATCAGAAGAATGATTGCCCTTCTGAGAGTGTGTGGAGTTCATTGAGAAGGGGCTCAAAAGTACTTTCTGAAGTGATAGTAGTATTCTATATGTCGATGGGGTTTGCATTACACAGATGTATGCATTTGTCAAAAGTCAATAAATGTACATTTTGGATTTCTCCATCTCAGTGTAGTAAATTTTATCTTAAAAAACACTATGAACACAAAATAGTATGTATTCCTTTTTATTACTAAGAAATTCTATTTCTTAAATATTAAAAAAGGTGAATTTGGATTACATCAAAAACCTCCTTAATACCCCTTTAATTATTGCCTTTATGTATAAGGAAGTTCTATTTGTTATTTCTATTTTATTGCATGCATTTTTACCTCTGGCATTCCATGTGGAGAAAAGGCACTAAAAGGTGGAACAACATCTGAAACATTTTCATATCCTGGAGGAGGTGGTTCAAATAATGATGTGTTGAAAATCTAGAGAAACAAAATATAATAATCAGAGGCAAATCAGGTAAAGTTTCATTACTATAAACAAACAAGGAAATGTGTACTATCTCTTTCTGTCAGTAGATGGTTAATGAAGCCTTTGGTATTTTAAAGATACAGATCGAAGAGCCAGCACTGTGCTAGAGGCTATGAGGATTTCATGAGATGAATAAACTTAGCGACCCTTAGAGGATGTATAAGCACTAGCTTTTGATTTAGAAGGAAAACTTTAATTCCCAAATAAAAATAACAGCGTACAGTATTCTTAGTCACTTGTAAAAATGCTAAGGTAATTACTTGGGAGCAAATTAAATGTTAAATAAACTTTGAACCAAATATAACATAATCTTTCAAGTGTATCATTGTCATTGTTAAGTAGGAATCAATTTTTTTTAGGTTCCAAACCACTACCTCTAAAAGAGAGCTCCAAGCTACAGGAAGAAGAAACTGACAGAATTCCAAAGGGAAATAAAAATAATCCACCACTATAGTGAGATAATCTAACATTCTTTTCCCAGCAATTAATAAAGATTGCAGACAAAATAAGACTACATCAAGGATAAAGGCGATTTTAGCCAAACGATTAACAAACTTGAACTAATGAACAAATATAAGATCATTAAACTCAACAACTGAATACAATTTTTTCAAATAAACACAGAACATTTATAAAAATTGACCACATAATAGGCTATAAAGGAAGCCTCAACAATTGCCAAATGACTAGTGTCATACAAACCACATTATCTGATCACAATGTAGTTAAGTTAGAAAATCAGATCAAACCGATAGTGGAATAACTTTTAAATTTGGAATTTTAAACATACCCCTAAATAGCTCCAAGGCTCAAAGATGAAAACATAGAACTTAGAAAATATTAAGATATTAATGATAACTAAAACACTTCTCCAAACTTGTGAGATCTAGTTGAAGTGGCTCTTAGAAGGAAATTTATGGTTTTAAATACTCATATTAGAAAAGAAGAAAGGTTGAACATCAATAAATTAAGTACTCAACTGAAAATGTTACAAAGAACCGCAAAATAGACACCAGAAAGGTAAAAGAGGAAATTATATTAAGTAGGAACAGAATTAATGAAACATAAAACATATATACAAGAAATGATTGCCAAAGCTGAAGGTTTATTCTTTGAAAATACAGGTAAAATTGACATATCTCTGTCAATGTCAATAAGAAAAAAATATAAGGTAAGCACAAATAAATAATATTAAGGGTTGAAAAAAAGTCATATCTATAGATGTCACACCGATTCAAAAAGGTAATAAGAAAATACTAGGAAGAACTATGCCAATAATTGAAAACTTAGATGAAATGGAAAAATGCATTTTAAAAAATTTATTCAAACTGACATAAGGATGCATTTTTTAAAATCTAAATAGTCCTATAACAATTTAAAAAATTGAATCAGTACTTTAAAATCTCCCACAAAACAAAGTACCAAAACCAACTGGTTTTACTTTGAGTTTTTTTTTTTTTTTAATTTTTTATTTATTTATTTAATTTATTTTTGACTGTGTTGGGTCTTCGTTTCTGTGTGAGGGCTTTCTCTAGTTGCGGCAAGTGGGGGCCACTCCTCATCGCGGTACGTGGGCCTCTCACTATCGCGGCCTCTCTTGTTGCGGAGCACAGGCTCCAGACACGCAGGCTCAGTAATTGTGGCTCATGGGGCCAGCTGCTCCGCGGCATGTGGGATCTTCCCAGACCAGGGCTCGAACCCATGTCCCCTGCGTTGGCAGGCAGATTCTCAACCACTGCACCACCAGGGAAGCCCTACTTTGAGTTTTAAAGTAAAAGATTGTTTAAGTATAACACAACGTATTTCAGAGATTAAAAACTCAGCTCATTTTATAAGGCAAGTCTAATCTAGAAATTATGCCCCAATAAGCAAATTGCAGAAATACAGGCCAAACATGCTATGAATATAAACTGAATATATATAGATATGAGTTGAAAACTCTACTACTGACTAATATTACAAATTTCAAAAATGTAAGATTAGTCTAATATTAGAATATCATTTAATATAATTATCATTGTGAAAAAGAAAAATTATACACTCATCTCAAAAGACATCCAAAAAAAGAAAAAAGGTATTGATAAAATTCAACATAAATCCATGACAAAAAGTCTTAGTAAACTTGGAAAGGAAATGAATTAACGTAACCTGATATAAATATCAAAATTAAGGTGAAACATTAAAAATGTTCAAGTCAAGGACACTTGCTATCACCACTCATTTTTCATGTTAAACTATAAGTCCTGGTCCATGCAGTAATGCAAAGGGTTGTGGGAGATGGGGAGTGACTCTGAGCTGACATTATATTGTACTGACTACAGCACCAGTTACCTACTTTTGATGCTGATAGAACCTAAAATGAAACAAAATCAACTACTACTCTTCAAAAATTCCCATATCTTCCATCTTTCCTATAATTTTTCTGTGGTCCACATAGGGTACAACTGCAGCTGAATCACTGGGAAAGATTATAAGAAAAACTATACTAAAGTGCAATAAAAATCCATCTAGAGAAAAAGTCACCCCATCAGCAAGTCTTTCAGCCAAGGAAGTACTCAAGCTTGTCTCACTTGATTTGCCTTTACGGTAATCTTCAATTTTACAACACCACTGAGCAGGTGGATTTTACATCAAGTTTATGAGTTATTCTAACAACTAGGAAAAGTTTCTTAAGGTAATGGAAAAGAGTCTTTTGGGTGACTTTATCAAAGGTAGACAATACACCAGTGAGCACTGCTCACTATCCAAAATTCACTAATATAGCCTCAAATTATGTATTCTGAGTATAACTAAAATAATTTTGGTTTACAAATTTCTATTTACTTTTTGTGACATAAAAAAGGCAATATATATAGTTAAATCCATATGGCACATTATCCTTACGTAAACAAAGATACAATAATGCATATAGTATTAAAAATATTTCTTGCAAAATCTATAAAATGCTAATCATATTTGTTGCCTGTGGGAAGGGGAACACCTCTGTGTCGTGCAGGAAAGTAAAAGTTTGCAGTTTACCACATAGCTTGGCTATGAATAGTCACAATAATTAAACTGGGAGATGGGGACACAGTAAAAGAGCATTTGTAGTTGGGGTGAGAATACAGCTGAACTGTCACAAGGTCAAAAGATAATGCCTGAATCTGAAACACAAGCAATGCAAGCATGTCATTTAAAGAAACAGAAGTAAATACCAAAAGAATCAACTCAGTGTTGAACAGTGATTGCCTCAGGGAAGGGGGATATAGCGGGCTCCTTTGGAGAACTGTGTGATTCTTTATGTGCAGGTAAAACTTGAGTAAAAATAAAAATGATTTAATGATATAACTTCTAAAAAAGTTAATAAGCTTTTGGCAGCTAACACCATTCAGGAAAATCTCCAAAATGAAACGTCTACAAGATAGGTTTATATTAAGTGACAGGCTTTAGAAATTTCGTAAGTGCTTATAATAGCAAAAAGAAACAATGAAATGAAATAAAAGCAAAGGTACAGTCAAAATTGGAAGTGAAGAGGAAGGAAAAAAGAAGAGAATTGAAAGTTTGCTATTTTCCTCATTGCACACAATTGCCAAATTTGATAGATCAAATTTACTTTAAGTATGTGTATTTTTTTAACATTACCAATATTTTATTACATTATTAAATAATCTTCCTAAATATACATTTAAAGACCCCTTAATACTTAATTATATAGATATGCCCCTGCTTATTTAATAAAGGTTATGGGACCATAGGAAGTATATCAGTATTCCCCATACCTACCTTAAAAATAGTTTTAAAATTTTGAAATAGTTTGATAATATTTTTAAAAGTTAAACTGTATTAACTACTATAATTGAAAATAGTGAATATGAAAACTTTCAACTCATATTAGGAAATTTAGCATGGGATTACATCACTGACTGTAAAACAACATATTAATTATTAAGAAGAGGCTGATTCATTAGTCAATAAGGGGAGGTGATTAAAAATTTATATATACTTAAATCACATGACATTTTTAGTTGACTGATCAAACTGGACATATTTGAAGCTACATGCAATTTAGAAGGCCCAGCTAACCAAAGGACTGAAAGAAGCTATCCAGAGTAAAAGCGGCTACTTTAAAATGGTAGCTGTAAGGCAAATAGGGATGAATATTGAGTTATATTTGATGAGCTTTCATATTGAATATATATCGTGATAAGAAATACCTCAATTACTTGTATTATCTTCTTTCCCAAGTGCCCTAACTAGCAAAGAAGATTGTAAATTCTTTAGTGTAGATATAATTCTATAGTACTTCTCTCCAAATTCTCCTCCTTCCAAATGACCACACCCAACTTCTGGGCACAGAGCTGAACACATGATCATGTGAGATTTAATCATTAAGTCCCAATAAAAACCTGCTAGCTCAAACAGCACTTCTCTGAATTTTCTAGCATCTTCAAATCTATGCATGATCTTTTATAGTCCAAACCTTTCAAAAATGTATCAATTTAGTTGCTTAGAAGTTTACTAATATATCATATTTTATATTAGTGTACAATACTAAAACATAGAAAATAGCAAATGTCATCAAACATCAATTTTTCAGAATCTTTCCAACATCACATAAATTCAAACATCATAAGAAAGAGTTGGCACCAGTAATAAGATTATAAAAGGCATCATTCACAAGTGTCAATATTGATTTCTATCAGTATTTGGAGATGGTAGAGGGGATTCTTTCACATAAGGTATTTTGAAATACTAGACCGGTGGGGCTTATTTTTTCTTTCTTTCTTTTTACCTCATTTCCATCTTCATCAATTATTGAGATGTAGTTGGGATGAGTCTTATTTGGATAGGACAACAGGACATCATAATGGGCTAACTCAACAGAATCCAGGCCAAATTCTTTCCACTGAGATTGAATTTGCTTTGCAAGCTGAAAGTTCTGTTCTGTTCCAGCTAAATGTGGTATCCTTGTAAAATTACTGTTGAAAAAAAATTGAAAGTGGTTAGAAATTTTTAGTCAGACTTTTTCTTAAATCAACAACCAAATAAGGCTGATTTACATTAAAAAATATTTTGAGGTGTTATACATTACAAAAGCAAAGTGGGGGCTTCTCTGGTGGCATAGTGGTTGAGAGTCGGCCTGCCGATACAGGGAACACGGGTTTGTGCCCCGGTCCGGGAAGATCCCACAGGCTGTGGAGCGGCTGGGCGCTTGAGCTATGGCTGCTGAGCCTGCGTGTCCAGAGCCTGTGCTCTGCAATGGGAAAGGCCACAATGGTGAGAGTCCCACGTACCACAAAAAATAATAATAATAATAAATAATAAATAAAGGAGAAAAGGAATTATACATGTTGCTAAAAAAAAAAAAAAAAACCCTCCCCTGAAAGCCACCTGGGATTTCTGGTCTTTTGAACATAAGCTGTCTGTTCTCCCTATTTGACGCCCTACAGTAAATGCTGGACTCCTTCACCTCAACCTGGTGTCAGTAGACTGGCTTTGCTGCACAGCAGGCTAGCCCACCCAAGTTTGGTTAGGTAACATTATGAGTGAAATTCCTGGTAAAAGTTTTGTCATTACCCACCAAGATGCAATGGTGTTCCATGATCAGGTTTAGAACCCACTCATTTGGAGCAAAGTTAATCCTGAAAATGATGAGTAGGAGAAAAGATTTGTTTCCAAGGATAAATACATCAATTGGCTACAAAATCAGTGTATTACAGGTTTTGCCACTAACTTGTTGTGTAATCCTGGCCATGTCTTCAATTTCTCATCCATACATGGGGAGAATAGTGCTACCTCACTAATTCACAAAGATTTGAGGCTCAATTAGACAACTGCTAAGAAACAGAAGTTCGTTTTTTTTGTTTGTTTGTTTTCATCAATTGAGAAGTGTGTCACACTGTCTTGATTCTATTAGAATATCCAGTTGTTTTCTAATAAGAATAATTTACAAATTATCCAAAATGGCCAACAACATGTATTAACAAAACAAATAGGCTCATACATCTCTGTCTGGCTAGAAAAGTTTATATATGTTCCAAGTAGCATTATGTTATCTCAATTAATAAAGGGAGCTATTGTTATTACTGTTTTCATACATTGCATCTGATTTACAAATGTACAGTGCTTGGAGAAGTTAGATGACTTAAAGACAGCCAGTGAAAGATGGAACTGGTATTCAAATGTAGATCAGTGAAAGCTAAGACACTCTTCTGAAATAATCTTGTCTTTCACAACTGGGTGGAGAAGGAAATTCCCTCTAAAGACATGCAAAATAGTGAACAGATCTGAGAATTTAGCTAGATGTTACAAAACAAAAGGGAAAACATAGGACAACCTTGCACCCCTAGGGAGAATGAAAAGGCAGCCCCTACTTAACCCCACCCCCAGCCACTATTGAGAGTCAGGTGACTTAGAAGTAGTAGAGCATTTTTAGTAGTAAAGCAAAGGATTAGAAAGGGGAACAAGACAGAGGATCTGAGGCTTTAATGACCCCTAACCTAAGGGTCTAAATAGACTGAAAGCACTCTGATGGACAAATGGCTAATTGGAATTCTGGAGAGTCCAGGAGGCTTCTGGAGGTTCTGTGGTTCTTGGAGGGGTGAGTGGGGGGTTCTGTTAATCTCTTTCTTTTGTTTGTTAATGATGAAAACCCTTAAGTTCTAAACAGTTAGAGGAACTTGGTCAAGGCCACGGAGAGTAAGCAAGAAGCCTTTTGCCACTAACTTGTTGTGTAATCCTGGCCATGTCTTCAATTTCTCATCCATACATGGGGAGAATAGTGCTACCTCACTAATTCACAAAGATTTGAGGCTCAATTAGACAACTGCTAAGAAACAGAAGTTCGTTTTTTTTGTTTGTTTGTTTTCATCAATTGAGAAGTGTGTCACACTGTCTTGATTCTATTAGAATATCCAGTTGTTTTCTAATAAGAATAATTTACAAATTATCCAAAATGGCCAACAACATGTATTAACAAAACAAATAGGCTCATACATCTCTTTCTGGCTAGAAAAGTTTATATATGTTCCAAGTAGCATTATGTTATCTCAATTAATAAAGGGAGCTATTGGTATTACTGTTTTCATACATTGCATCTGATTTACAAATGTACAGTGCTTGGAGAAGTTAGATGACTTAAAGACAGCCAGTGAAAGATGGAACTGGTATTCAAATGTAGATCAGTGAAAGCTAAGACACTCTTCTGAAATAATCTTGTCTTTCACAACTGGGTGGAGAAGGAAATTCCCTCTAAAGACATGCAAAATAGTGAACAGATCTGAGAATTTAGCTAGATGTTACAAAACAAAAGGGAAAACATAGGACAACCTTGCACCCCTAGGGAGAATGAAAAGGCAGCCCCTACTTAACCCCACCCCCAGCCACTATTGAGAGTCAGGTGACTTAGAAGTAGTAGAGCATTTTTAGTAGTAAAGCAAAGGATTAGAAAGGGGAACAAGACAGAGGATCTGAGGCTTTAATGACCCCTAACCTAAGGGTCTAAATAGACTGAAAGCACTCTGATGGACAAATGGCTAATTGGAATTCTGGAGAGTCCAGGAGGCTTCTGGAGGTTCTGTGGTTCTTGGAGGGGTGAGTGGGGGGTTCTGTTAATCTCTTTCTTTTGTTTGTTAATGATGAAAACCCTTAAGTTCTAAACAGTTAGAGGAACTTGGTCAAGGCCACGGAGAGTAAGCAAGAAGCCGACGGCCCAGAAAGTGAGCTAGAGGCAGGCATTCATTTTATTTCCTTGCTAGTCATTCCATCTCACAGGTTAGAAAAGGAAAAATGAAGCAGAGGCAGCACCCCTGTCTAGGAGTGAAGATTATATCTCGCCAGACTTCCACTTTTATTATACCTATTATAAATATTATAGTGAAAGAAGTGCAAGAGACAGAAGGATTTCCACAAAATTTAAGCTTCTGGGTCTCTCACTTGAAATGGCCCTTCAAAAGACATGATAGGTACCCTAGCAAATTTTATTCATAGTTTTAATTCTATCGTAATTAAATAGACATATGTGTTTGTATGACTATGTGTAGGTACATCTATACATATATATATTTACTTGACTGTTTTTACATAAAATTATAACTTGTATTCACTAAGGAGTCCTTTAATCGTTATCAGGACTTCAAGTATGTCACTTTGAAAAAGCTAAGTATTCCAATCAATTATTCAATAAAAGTGTTCTATTTTTAGTTGCCTTGCAAATACTTTTTTTAATTTACTCATTTACCTCTTTTTCCCTACACCAGGGACAGCTATTTCAGGAAATAGGGAGCTGGTGTTTACACTAGGTCACATATATGCTCTCTAATTTCATGCTCATCAGAACAATATCACTATCCCCATTTTATAGAGTTGAAAATGATGGCTCAGGAAAGTTAAGTATTCACTCAAAGTTACTTTAGTATCAGTGGGCGAAGATGGAATTTAAACGTGTATGTCTGACTTCGAAGTCCAAAATTTATTCTTTTGACTAAAATATACTATCTTCCTCTGAAACAGGAGTCAGCAAACTATGTTTCACTGACCAAATCCAGCTCACTTCCTTTCTTTGTACAGCCCACAAGCTAAGAATGGTTATCACATTTTAAATAGGTGAAAATAATCAAGAGGAATAATATTTTGTGACATATCATTTATATGAAATTTCAATTTCAGTGCCTACAAATGAAGTTTTATTGAAACTGTCACACTTATTCAATTACGTATTTACTATCACTTTTTTGGTGATAGAGCTGAGTAGTTGGGACAGAGATCAGCTGGCCTACAAAAGCTGGACCTTTATAGAAAACGTCTGCTGACACCTGCTTTAAAACATCTATCATGATAAAGTTCAGCTGAAGGTACAATCCTCTCCAGATGAAACATGATACAAGATCTTCCGTAATAAAACCTTTCTAAAAAGTCAGTTTCTGTTTATGAAATATTGGATCAAAACTTCTAAGCAGAATAGTAAACTTTTAAGTATATGCTTACTACAAGAATGTCTTGATGTTCTCTGCTTTCAACTCATCCAAAAATGCTTTCTTCACATTATGCTGTGGAATGTTAGTAGCTTCACTGGAGGATTTTATAAACCATCCTGTAAAATACAAACAAATATAGGAATGAGATATGAGCTTATAGACAGGGCCTATCTTTCCTTATTATTGTATTTATCATATATAAAACATCAATGACCTCTGGTATTAACTGAGATTTTCTGAAGTTTCATTGCTCTTGCCTACTTCCATTTAGTCTCAGCGAATCTGTGCTGCTCCCTGGTTATCATGGAGAGTTGGGTTAAGTCTGCCAATCAGTACACAGGGGAAAACGCTCAAGAACTGCTATTAAGGATCTGTTCAGAGCACTGACAATGTCAGCCGGTTAGCTCCTAAATGTTCCTCTTTATTTACTCCCAAGGATGAAAGAATGAGAGAATAGGGCTCCCACGCAGCAGTGCCCTGAGTTCTACCTACTCCAGGCACAGGCACTAGATAAAGACCCCAAACAGGTTAGAGTCGTTTCTTGCAAAGCTCCTTGGACGACCTAGCAAATGCCCCCAGAGATCCGGCGCTCCTGCTAAAACGTACCGATTGCTCGCAGGGCCTCAGCAGTTGGAACTTTCTCAAGTTCAGTTTGAGTCTCTCCGTTCTACTCCTTACCCTGGGTGACTGTCCTACAGTAGCCCGTCCAGAACCCAGCTGTGCACCGCCCCCAGCAACTCCCACCTAACTCGCGGGTGCTCGTCCCCACTTTCCCCCACCCCCCGGGAGACCGGGAGACCAGCAGCTGGCCCCACGCGGCAGCTGGCCCGGGAATCTCGCGAACCGCTGAACAGCCGGGTAGGCTCGGGGTTGTGCGTGGCGAAGGCCCCCGTACCGAAGAGGAAGCCGAGGAAGAAGAGGCAGGCGGCCAGCACCAGGGCCCCAGCGCACAGCCAGCGCGGGCGGCGCCAGGCGACAAAGGTCGAGTCGGTTTCGCGCAGGGGATTCCACATCTCAGCGTGTGGCCGGCGGGGCCTCCGGGGACCGGTGCCTCTGCGGTGGTCACCCTGCTGCCTCGCGGGCGGCGGGACAAAGGCTTCCTCCTTCGAGGGCCGCTCTTAGCAGTTCTGCAGCCTAGAGTCCACTCGCACTCCCAGGGCACTCCCAGTTTCTCCGCCCCTGAAAGTGTTTCTAGTTTACTCTCAACCAATCCCGGAGAGCAAGAGGCAGCATCAGTCCCCAGAAGAAGAAAACCCGGCCCCTTCGGAGGGATGCTTAAAAAAAAGTTTACTTTGAAAATTTCTAGCCCTTATTTTAAAATAAAAGGAAAAGAAGGAAGAAAGGGAAGGAGGAAGCAAAGAACTAACTGTTCTCCTTTCTCCACTTCCAGACCACAATCCGATTCACAAAAAGAACACTAAGTACCCCGTAATTCAATAGAACGATCCTCTTTTGTCTGTCTAGGAAAATGCATGTTCCAGGCAAGTTGGTAGACTAAACTATTCCTGAAGAACTTTTTTCAGATCCGAAATCCTATTAAATACTCTTATAGCCCTAAAAGGAGTAAAATCAAGTAGAAAACGGTGCTGTCCAGTTCTGACACTGCTTTGGATATTCAGGGAGTGAATTTTGGTGTCAATGCCAGTTACCACTGTGCTCTTTTTCATAATGAAGATCATTGATACTTATCAATTATTAGGGAATTATTCCTCCCTTTACATAGCACAACCATTTTTAAAAAAATATTATTGGAATTTGCTGAAGGCAGAGAGTACATCTCTTTTTATATCAGAGCTGCCCTTGGCAGTCTCTTACATTGTGGGTATGAAATCAGTCTTTGTTGAGTTAACCTGAAGAGTCAATCACACATAAATCTACCCGTTATAAATTCTTAAAAAAATATAACAATGATATCTAAAGGAGGACAATAACGACATGCTTTATCAACGATGTTCTTATAAATCTGTAAGGGAGACTGCATGCATGGCCTCTAGCTAGGAGTGCTTTATGGAAGCATTGTATTTAAAAGAATCGTGAAGTACCAGCAGAGTTTGAACCAGGGGAGATGAGAGGAAACTTTGGGTCTGGGAGTCAGAAGGATAATCAAGGAATAGCAGATAGTTTGCTTTGGGAAAGGGAGCGAACAGGGAGAGAGTGAGGAGAGATGGGGCTATATCATAGAGAATGTTGGGTACTTTGATAAAGAACTTCTGAGCTGAGTGAAGAGATGTGGGAAAATTAAAATGTTAACAGTGAACCAAGACAACTACTAGATAACTTAGGACAGGAAAGGAAGGAGTTTCTTCAGCCCTTTCTAACAATAGCTTATATTTATTAAATGTCTCCTAATGTTCCTATTGTTAAATCTAACCAGGAATGGTGGAAGAATGATACTTACTGAGCACTTTCTAAATGAGCCACTTTATATACATCAACTCGTTTAATCGTCGGTACCCTTCGTGGTTGATACTATCACCCTTCCCGTTTTACATGTAGGAAAACTGAAATTTAATGAGATGAGATAAATCACTCAAAGTCACAAAGCTAAGACAAAATCCAAAGTGTGCCTTACTCTAAACCAGTGTACTGCTTCCCTTGAGCATGGACTGCATTTGCTAAGCTCTTTGCTTGTATTGGGGGGAACACTGGGCTTGGAGTCAGAAGACTTGGACTTAAGCATTGGATCTGGTGCTGTCTAAGCCTTGTACCCTGGAGAGTCACATATTCGGTTTACTTGAATGTATCTTCTCATTTGTAAAATATAGGACCATCTAATAACATTATTAAATACCATCTGTTAATAAAGATGTTCTGAAGGTCAGATGCGAGTACAATTGAGGGAAATTATATTTATTAAATATAAGAAGGGTTTTGAACAATGTTACAACTACCTAACAATTTAATTAATACCCATATGGTGAGCTGGGCTACATTTGAAGAAATCAGAGAACAAATGAACATCTGTCAAATCTTATTGAAAGGATTCGTTCTCTCCTCATGAAGCTTACAGTTTAGTGGGGAAAACATAGCTTTAAGAATAATTAATGACTGATTAATATTATGAGCACATTCTACATGGCAGGCACTTGGTATATGCTTTACAGAATTATTTCATTTAATTATCAGGATTTAGCCCAAAAGAATTTGAAATCTCTAACAGGTGGTTTTGCAAGCCACACTAGATTTTTCTTTTCTTTTCTTTTTCAAGCTGCTCTCTTTCTTTTTTTTTAATTTTTTATTTATTATTTTTGGCTGCATTGGGTCTTCGTTGCTGCACGCGTGCTTTCTCTAGTTGCGGCGAGGAGGGGCTACTCTTCCTTGCAGTGCGCAGGATTCTCACTGAGGCAAGCCACACTAGATTTTCCTGTTGCTACTATTTCCCTTTTACAGCTGAAGAAACTAAGCTTTAATGAAGTTCATTAACACCCACCCTCCCCCCAAAAAAACCTGACACATGTTTGCTTTGATAAGCATTAGATCACACTATACTTCCTTCTTCAACTATTGAGGAAAGATTGTAGATGACTCTTCATATAAGGACTTGTAGAAGAAGAAGAATGCCAAACCCAGTAAGATATGTTATTTTTCTTGATTGAAACCTTTATCATACTATATTGTAACTGTGTTTCCTTGTCCATGTTCCTGGATATTGTGAATTTTTTTTTTGAGATCAAGGACATTATTTGATACATATTAATACCCATAATTCCTGGCACAAGATAGCTAGGAATGGCTATTTGTTTCAATTAAGGAACAGGTGAATGACTGAACAGAAGAACAACTTTAATGTT
>NW_020172469.1:30680-42847 GCF_003031525.2 Neophocaena asiaeorientalis asiaeorientalis | reverse complement strand
AGTAGCTATTATGATTCCCCACCTATGACTGGCTAGAATTGAATATATATAAATCAGTACAAAATAGTTGTGCTGGCTAACCAGCCTTGGAGAGAATGTGTATAATCCAACCTTGTTAGGCTGAAATGATTTAATACAGTCTTGACCCAGAAATCTTGGAATCTTGCTGTCAACTCAAGTGGGAGGAAGCTTGAGAGCTCAAACAGAACAATGTTGTCAGATTAATTTTCCAAGGTCTCTACTCTGTTTTTGATTTCCCAACTCAGGAACCTGAAGTGGAATCCAGTGCACTATATAGTGATTCTAAATTCCTTAACAAAGCACTGCAGGCTATCTAGATTTTGGAATCTTTTTGGCAACATCCTCCATTAACCTCCCTGTCGTGTACTCTAATGTAATTTCCTTAGTCTTGCTAACCTTCAGTTTACTCATCTATAAAATAGTAATAATACAAGTTCCTGTTGCACACGTGGTTAAAAAAGGTTAGCAGGGCTTCCCTGGTGGCACAGTGGTTGGGATCATTAACCTCCCTGTCGTGTACTCTAATGTAATTTCCTTAGTCTTGCTAACCTTCAGTTTGCTCATCTATAAAATAGTAATAATACAAGTTTCTGTTGCACACGGTGGTTAAAAAAGGTTAGCAGACAAGCCTGTCACTTAGATCACTGTAAGTGAATAAGAGATGCTGTCGTTACATATTTCAAAAAAATCATGTAAAATCCTTATCTTATTTGATCAGATTATTTTAAGTGAACATCATATATGTACTTAGAAATCTCCTGTGTTTGAAATGAATACACTATCCTTGCGCTAACGTACACTTAAGAAAAAACTATTCTTATGAGAACAGTAAAGAAATATCCTCCAAAGAGTAAAATGAGATACTCTATGCATAATAATAATATTTCTTTCATAAATTGAAAGTGATTAGATCAGTCAATATTGCAATAAGGACAAGATAAATCTGTCTTTGTACAGACATGAACTAAATCAAAGAATATTACACTCATCTCTGGAGTATGTTTGAAAGGAAACAATTAAAATTATTTTAGCTCCTTTATCCCCAGGCTCTAATATGTATTTATTTTTTAAAAATACTTTAATGTTCTAAAAAGTAAAATACTTTAATCCTCCATGACAAAGGAAACCATAAACAAAACAAAAAGGCAACACACAGAATGGGAGAAAATATTTGCAAATGAAGTGACCGACAAGGGATTATTCTCCAAAATATACAAACAGCTCATGCAGCTCAATATCAAAAAAACAATCAACCTAATTAAAAGTGGGCAGAAGATCTAAATAGACATTTCTCCAAAGAAGACATACAGATGGCCAAGAGGCATATGAAAAGATGCTCTAACATCTTTACTAACTATTAGAGAAACACTAACTAGAAATGCAAATCAAAACTACAATGAGGTATCACCTCACACTGATCAGAATGGCCGCCATCAAAGAATCTACAAACGATAAGTTCTGGAGAGGGTGTGGAGAAAAGGGAACCCTCCTACACTTTTGGTGGGAATGTAAATTGGTACAGCCACTATGGAGGACAGTATGGAGGTTCCTTAAAAACCTAAAAATAGAACTACCATATGATCCAGCTATCCCACTCCTGGGCATATATCCAGAGAAAACCATAATTTGAAAAGAAACATGTACCCCAATGGTCATTGCAACACTATTTACAATAGCCGGGACATGGAAGCAATCTAGATGTCCAACAGAGGAATGGATAAAGAAGATGTGGTACATATATACAGTGGGATATTAGCCACAAAAAAGAACAAAATAATGCCATTTGCCACAACATGGATGGACCTAGAGATTGTCATACTGAGTGAAGTATGTTAGACAGACAAAGACAAATATCATATGATATCGCTTATATGTGGAATCTATAAAAATGGTACAAATGAACTTAATAACAAAACAGAAATACAGTCACAGATGTTGAAAGCAAACTTATGGCTACCAAGGGGGGAAGGGGGGGATAAATTGGGAGATTGGGATTGACATATACACACTGCTATTTATAAAATAGATAACTAATAAGAATCGACTGTATTTCACAGTGGACTCTACTCAATTCTCTGTAATGACCTATATGGGAAAAGAATCTAAAAAAGAGTGGGTATATGTATAACTGATTCAACTTGCTGTAGAGCAAAAACTAACACAACATTGTAAATCAACTATACTCCAATAAAAAAACCTTTAATAAACATTCTTGAACAAAAAAACAGAAACAGAAACAGAACTCCATGACTTCTACTTAATCTGTAAACACAGAACCCTTGCACTCTAAATTACACATTAAATAATGTAGCTTGGAAAGACAAGAACTCTCTTCTCCAAGTGATTTTCTATCTTTTTAAAATTTTCAATCCTTTAAAGTTGGAGGGTGGTTATATGAACATATATATTTGTAAAACTCTTTTCACTATTCACTGAAAATCTGTGTATTTTATTGTATATAAATTATAAATCACAAAAATTGATTTAAATAAAAACATAGGTGTATAGGTAAATAAGAATATTTCTTAATGATTCCTCTAAATTCCACTCTTTTAAACTAATTAATTCTCATTCTCCTAAACTAGGAGAATCTTTGCAGACAAGTTTCTTTGCTTTGAAGTTTTGAGAAATACAATATTTAGCTTTTCAATCAAATGATAGAATGGGATTGTAAAAGGACATGTTTTAAGAAAAAATGTAGAGGGTTTCGGTTAAATTTTATTACTAAAATCAAGCATGTTTATCTTTTTAAGAAATGTATATAGAAGTATAGGAAATAAGAAGTTCAAAGTAATCTTTTAAACCCTTCTTTCCTTTGCTACACCATATCACCCTCCAGAGCTAAGTATTGTAAACATTTTAGTATTAATCCTTCCAGACATTTTTCGATGCATATACACAATACCTTTAAAAATACAAAATGACATCACGCTATGCATTTATTTGTTTTTTTATTTTAAGAAAACTTTCAATTGATGTGTACATACTTACAGAAAAGTACACAAATCATAATCGTACAGCTTCATGAATTTTTAGGAGGGACAAACAATGATAATTCAGCATCAGGATCAAGAAACAGAACTTTACCAGGAACTCCAGATGCCCTCCTCAATCCCCTTTACATCACTACTCCTCACATTGAATAATATCCACTATTCTATCCTGAATTCTAACACCAACGTTTAGTTTTGCAGTTTCTATAAATAGAATTACATAGTATATTTACTTTCGTGTTCGGCATCTTTCACTCAGAATTACATTTGTGGGATACTTTCAGTGGTGTACTAGTAAATCAGCTCTGGCAAAGGGAGGGGAAACCCCTGACTTGAGGCATCTCTTAATTTCCATGATGCAAATACTCCCACAGCGGCAGAGTTAAAGCTAACACGTGATGTATGTGAGTTGGAAGCAGATGCCCATAATTGCCTTGTTTGGGGTTGCATTGGGTCTTTGTTGCTGCGCAGGACTTTTCTCTAGTTGCAGAGAGCGGGGGGTTACTCTTCGTTGCGCTGCGTCGGCTTCTCATTGCAATAGCTTCTCTTGTTGCAGAGCACAGGCTCTAGGCACATGGGTTTCAGTATTTTCAGGGCACGGTCTCAGTAGTTGTGGCTCGCAGGCCCTAGAGCACACAGGCTTCAGTGGTTGTGGTGCCCGGGCTTAGTTGCTCTGCGGTAAGTGGGATCTTCCTGGACCAGGGATCGAACCCGTGTCCCCTGCATTGGCAGGTGGACTCTTTACTGCTGTGCCACCAGAGAAGACCCCCATAATTGCCTCTTGTAATCTGGAAGGAGCAGGCTCCAGCATACTACTGGACCATATTTTTTCCATGTACCAATCATTCACTCATTCTCTGGGCTATGAACTAACCAACTGTACAAATATGCCACCATCTATTTATCCATTTTCCTCTTGATAGACATCTAGATCATCTCCAGTTCTTAGCTGTTAGAAACTGTGCTTCTGCGTACATTTGGCGATTATATGTATTTATTTCTGTGGGTATATATCTAGAAGTCACTCTTACCAGCAGTTGTATGTGAAATTCTAATTCCTCCATATGCTTGCCAACTAAATTGTATTTCCCTGACAGCTAATAAAATAGAACAGCTTCTCCTAAGTTTGTTGCCCCACTTGTATTCTCTGAAGTGACTGTTCAAGTGTTTTGTCCAATTTTCTGTTGGATATTCTGACTTTTTCTTTTGGTGTTTTTGGAGGAATTTTTTTGTACTTATGCGTATAATTTTATAATACGTTTATTTTACTCAATAATGCAGACTTTCATGTTAGTACATAAATTTTTTTCTTTATTGTTTTTAGTAGCCTTATAATATTTTAAAAAATGGATGTGAAAAATTGATTTTTTCATTCTTAAGCATACTAAAAATTTCTATGTGTATCTGATTCATATGAGAGTTTAATATATTGGATCAAAGCTGAAATCTGTACTGGAAAGTAGCACCAGGAATTTTGTTATGAATAAACTTTTAAAAGGAAAAGTGGCCCTTAAAGGACTTGAAAGATGAGAAGATATTCTCCAGTCTGATGAAATAGAAAGGGTCATTTTATTCCACACACAGCAGAATAATCACAGAATGCTGGTGATTCTAGTTTGGTAAGAAGCTAGGTGAGTGTGATTTGGATAGGATAAAGTAAAAATTGTTGAGATTTGTTTGCAATATAAAAGTAAGAGCTCAGCCAGAAGCTCATTAGGAATAACTATTGGCAAAGGTCACAGTTTTGAAGGTCTGGTGGGAATTCTGAGAAAAAATACATTATTAAGACCTAGACTAAAGAGAATTAAAATAGCAAGTGTCTAAAGAAATATCTTCCTCAGAGATCTTGAGAACATATGGAGAATGGTAAACTAAAGATTCAATTAAATGAAATTTTATTGGGAGATGGGAGGAGTGTTGACTGGTGGGATGTTTCATTGTTTAAGCTAGAAACTAAAAACTCTGTTTTTTGGGATTTTGGTTTTGTTTGTTTTCTAAATAATTGGAAGTCTTTTACACTATTGTTGGGAGTGCAAAATGGTGTAGCCACAATGGAAAACAGCACGAAGGATCCTCAAAAATTTAAAAGGAACTACCTTGTGATCCAGCCGTCCCACTTCTGGATATTTATCCAGAAGGATTGAAAGCAGGACTCAAAGAGATATTAGTACTTCCATATTAATTGCAGCCATATTCACATAAGATAAGATGTAGAAGCAACCTAAATGTCCATCAACCAATGAAAGGAGTTTTTTAAAATAAAGTAGGTATACATAACATAGAATACTATTCAGCCCTGCAATATGTGACAACACTGATGAAACTTGAGGACATAATGCTAAGTGAAATAGGGAGTCACAGCAGGGAAATACTGCATGCTTCAACCTATATGAAGTATCTAATGTAGTAAAATTTGTAGAAGCATAAAATAGCATGGTGGTTGCTAGGGAGTTGCTAATGAAGGGTTATAAAATTCTCGTTCTGCAAGAGGAATAAGTTCTAGACATATGCTTCATCACATTGTGTCCACAGATAATACTACAGAATAGAGAGCAGTGTTGTTTGGAACACTTAAAGAGCTGTTAAGAGGTCAGATACATTAAATATTCTTACCACCATTAAAAAAGAACAAAAAAACTAGATGGCAATTCTAAAACTAAAGGATGGTAAAAGGCCCCAAGTATAACCAGAACAATACATTAGCAAAAATTTAGTTTTTAAAATGTGGTATCTTAGATTCATTGAGAGTATTCACTTTGAAAATATTCACAAAAAATATTATTGAAAAGACACAAACATTCACAAAGTACATATGCCAAAGTACATATTTTCAAAGTCATGGCTTTGAAATCAGACATGTTTGATTTTAAATCTACCTCAGGTGCTCACATACACAATTATAGGTAAATTGTTCGGTTTTACCGCTTTTATAGTCTCTACCAACTCCACAGAAAAGGCTCTTCGCAAAGTTAGCAAGACAGTGGTCAATTCTCTTTGCTCCTCATTTTCTCTCTCTCTCCCTGTCTCTGTCTGTCTGTCTCTCTCTCTCTCTCTCTCTGTCTCCCTCTCTCCCTTTTATTAGTGAGATGGATTCCACCTTGGCACTGTATAGCCATGAGTTATCTACACCCATACGGAAATCTGTTTCTACCAAATGGGAAAAATCTGACCAAAGTGTAGGTTTCCATTAAGATCAGAGTTCTTTAGACCTATGTAGGAAGAATTTTAAATAACATAAGAACCAAAAGAAAATTAAACCCAGTGATGTAACCACCTGAGTGAGGTTGCAGAGTCTTGTGAGAAGAAAAATTAAGTCAAATCTAAACCCAAGCGTGTCATCTCTGTTGGTTATTAGACCTACAAGACTATTAAGTGAATTGATATAGTGGCTACAAATAGGGCATCACAGGCATAGTATCTCTGGTAAATATGCCAAACATGTAAGAGAGTATCCTTGAAGACTCTTTGCAATGGCACCAATACTTCCTTGGTGAGAAAGCATATTTTTACCTCTAGAATATTTAGATTTAAACATAGAAATGTTTAGGTAATCAAATTAATTATTTATTATTCCATTAATTATTATTTCAAAACTGTGCTGTGTGATATTTAAGAGAATTTGGCCTATTCGATTAGACTTGATTCTAATATAAGCTATATAATTGAGTAATTCAGTTAATCTTTTGGGTTTTAAATTGAAATTACTTACTATATTTATATGCAGTTTTACTGAAATATGTAAAAGAAGTTAATATTCCCCATAATTATAAATTAAATTTTTTTAGACTTATAAGAATTAATTTTAAGTACTTGATAAGATTTTTCAGGTGATTGAATTGCTTAAAAATTAGCAGAATACATTAAATGCATAAATGCTGTTTAAAATATTTGACAGTATTTAATTAACTGTGTAAAATAAGACTAAAATTATGAAAGGTCCCAGGGTTATTGTTAAAATTTACTTGATTTTTTAATTGAATAAGATATATATACTGAAACTAAAGTTAAGAAAGAACAAGTTCTTTTTTAAATTTCAAACTTCAATCAACCAAATATAGTTATAAAAATTAAAGTAAAATTCTGAATAGGTTTTTTTTCTGTATAAAACCTGCCCTTAAAGATATTTGAAACAATTTTTTAAATGTTACAATACAGATCCTCAAGGAGTTTAGTAAAGTAAAATGCTAGTTCCCCAATTAACACTTTCTCTTCCAGACCAGATGACATCACTTCTCTCAAACTGGCATTCCTTCTCAGTCTCCTTTGCCAGCTCCTCCTTTACCAGCCCTTTAAATGTTGGACTGTCTCAAGGCTCTACCTTTGGCCCTGTGCTCTCTTCTTTCTATAGCATCTCTTGAGGTGATTTCAAACTCTAAGTATGATCCATGCTCTGGTAGAAACTGCTCACCAAACACATTTCCTGTTTCCTAGGCATACAGCTAGGCCAGAAGTTCTCAGTCTCCCTTGAAGTTAGGTAGGTCCACATTACTGTGTACGAGTTAATAAAATATAGGAGGAAGTGATATATACCACTGCCAAGCCTAGCCTTTAAATACTTCCTACATAATCCTCTCTCTTCACTTCAATCATTTGGCTGAATACACAAGACCTAGGAGAGATATCAGAGGCTCTAGGGGGCGGTATTGCCTCAAGATGGAAAGAGCATCCATTTCTGCATCATTACTTGGAGGAGTAACCAGCAATCAAGAGTGCTCACTGGATTTTATAGATGTGAAAAATAAACTTCTATTTTGTTTAATGCTATAGATTTGTCATAGAAGTCAGTGTCACTAATATCACTGATCTTGATAGAATCCTCCATTTTGTCATGCTTTTTGTCAGCCTAGACTTCACTCCTGGGATCCAGAATTAAACAGCCAATTGCTTAATTGAAATCTCCACCTGAGAGTCTATCAGGCCCACTAGTATTAGTCAGGGTTCTACAGAGAAACAGAACGGATAGGCTGTATAGAGATACTTACTTTGCTGAGGTATTGAATTGTAGTTTGAAGTGGCTGGAAGTGTTCCATATGTGACCAGTCAGCTTCTGCCTACCACATGGATACATTCACAGAGAACTGGGATTAACTAGAAAGTATAATAAAGCATGTGTCCAGAGAGGAGCAGAGATAGTATTAGAAATGGAGTACTCCCTTAATTCCTGACCTTGATCTTGATTCCAGGGTTTCTTGACACCCAGTGTCATTCCTACCCTTGGGTTCTATGAGATACTCTTGTGTCCTTGTAATAAACCCCTACTCCATTGTCCATTCTCTCTTTTGCTTAAACTAATTTTAGTTTATTTTACTTGCATCACTGAATCCTGAATATTTAAGCTCTTCAACCTCATCTCTGCTTCAACTCTACTCTCCCATTCTCTAATCCCATTGTCTATCATGAAAACTTGTTACATAAAATTTTAAATGGTTTCTGAAACATTCTTCGCTGTTTTGTGGCATTAGGCTTTTATATAATCTGTCTCATGCCTCAAATGCCCATTACCACTTAGCTTTCTGGAAATGTTCTAGTTGTATATTAAGGTTTTTCTCAAATATCACCTCTGCAGTTCACTTTCTCTGGATTTTGCCAAGAAGACGTTTGTAACTTCTGTGTTGCCATAGTACTCCATCTACACATCTGTTACAGCATAAAGGACATGAAATTACTATTGAGAGATTTTCTTCCACATTAGACTAACTCAAGTGTAGGAATGGTCTTTAATTCTGAAAAGCATTTGGGTTAATTTCTATATTTCTGAGAGTATACGTGATGTATAGAAATGTTTTGTCTTTAAGCCAACTAAATAGAATACTTTAAAAATTAACTTTGTCAATACCATTGGAAGTAGAAAACTACCACACACTGATACATACATAGACATACATAAACATACAGAGAGGCAAAAACAGAGAACTTATGGTTCTAAAATTTTACCAAGAAGCAGATAGGGTAGGGGTCCCTGGAGAAAGAGAACCAGACATGGGTTTCTTGACATAAGAAAAGCTATTTTTTGGCCTAAGCTATGCTGTGATCTAAGCCTGGCCACAATGCTCGTTCTTGAACAGGTCTCGGTAATTAATGATCTTAAAAGAACAAATTAATTCAGGAACTGATGACTGTTATCAGGCAAGAGAAGTAACAATAACAAAGATAATAAATCAGTTGTAAAGACTCCCAGTTCCACAATGGTAAAGATTAACCTGAAGAACATTTTCGAGCTGTTTCACAGAATTCGGACGCCCTTGAGCACTCAACCACCAGATCAGGCGGAACCTAAGGAATGATGATGTTGACCCTTTCTGAATTCAATCAACTAGAGCTTGGACTCTGTCGAACTTTGCCCTAATGCTATACTGAATTCTCCTCTGCTCAAACCCCCTCATGAGAATGTATGTACACTTAGCTTAAAACTTCCCCAATGTTGCTGTCCAGGGAGACACTGCTGTGGGAAAGATCCCCGGTCCACTCCTTACTTGCTGCAAGTAATACATCCTTCTCCTGATCTTTGACTTGGTTGTGCAATTTGGCTGACACCCACCAGGGGGCGAAGGCAGCTTTTCGGTAATAGTATAATAATACAAACCCCACAAGTTCAGAAAAGAGTGGTTAGATCCAAATTGTGTTCCTGGCAGATGCATAAGTTAAGTTTACCAGCTCAGATGGCACAAACTTTTTATTAATATTTGTGGAGAGTGTTAAGATTTTCCATTTTTTCATTTGCTTAGTTTCCAAATAGGCTTTCCTGTTTCTTTTCTTTTTTCTTTTTCCTCTGATAAGAATTACCTCTCTGAAGTTTCTGTTTCAAAGAGATGGCCCTCAGTTCCTAGAGAAGACCAGGTAGAACATTTAACATCTCAATGATACAGGGAATGAATGCAATTTTTTCAAAAAGGACTTTTGATCCTAAATCCAGAATTTTACAATACTTACAAGTCTTTTGAGATGAATAGAGGAGGTTTGGGGATTGGTAAAAAGATAGGTGAGCTTTTAATTGTTTCTAGAGCTGCATTTCTGTTCTTGTAAAGACTTGATCTGTAAGAAAAATACAGTTGTTTTCAATTCCTCAAAGAATGGGTTGCAACCTAAACGACAATGAAGCTGACCTATCCATTCAACTACATTACCTTCAATTTTCTTTAGGAAAATTAATAAACAGAAACCTCATTTAGAATGGAGTTCGGAGGCCAGAAGGGGGAGCTCTCATGCCCTACCACTTACTGTCAGTTGCAGACCCAACAGGAAGAAACTTACCTTTATGTCTCCAACAGGAAGAAGGTTACTACTTTACTGCCCAGCAGGAAGAAGAAAGAATTTCTCCTTGCTTGGACACAGACCAGCCAATGAGAAACTGTCACAGCTTAGCCAATGAAAACTTCCAGTTCCTATAATAGGACTCTCTGTTTATAACAACTCCTTCACTTCTCCCTTTCCTAGCAAAGAACTTTCCTCTCCTTTGTCCTCCAGACTTGCCTGTGGTTCACCACCATAAATTGTATGCCCCAAATTGCATTTTTTTTTTCTGTTCTCAAATAAACTCATTCTGCTGGTAAAATAACTGACTGTTTTATTGTGTAGGTCAACATTACTTGGTGTCAGAGAGTGGGGTCCAGAGAAGACCCACCAATAACTCTGAGGCTGGTTATTGGGGGTATTCTTTGGTGCTGGTACCCACAGAGCCCACTGAGCTCACTGGTTTCTTGCAGACCCTGGAGCTGGGTTCTGAATACTCACTTGGTACTTTGGCCTGACTCTTTTGAAATTGGGCTGTTCCTATTGGAAATGTGCTGCTAAGCCTTTGGTCAGATTCCTTTGGAACCAGCCTGTACCTATTGAAATTGTGCAGTTTAGGATTTTTCTTTGCTTTTCTCTAGAGTAAAACCTCTAAGAAATGGCATCCAAGTTATCTAAAAGTTTTGAGCATGCCCTCTCTTTTCAGAAACCCCAGCTGGTTTTATAAATGAAAACCACAGTCCCTCCTCATGCACATTTCTATCTAAATGGACCTACTTAACCAAAAGTAATTTAGAACACTGATGCCCATTACGGGGAACTTTTTGAACTCCCCAAACTTACTTTTCTTAAAATTGCATTGGACAGCCATGGCTTTAAAATTGTCAAAACTGAATGGAATACTTATTTCAATTGGTATTTTGAGGCTTTCAAGTGTTATCAGAAATCTAAAATTTCTTCTCTGAAAAATACAATTTTTAAATCACTGAGGCAAATGAACAATTAAAGAAAGACACAATGGCTTCTGAGGCTTAAATAACTGAGGCAAACAAACAATTAACGAAAGACAAAATGGCTTCTGAGGCTGCTCTTTTTCTCCCCCAACATCCTAAGTCTTTTTATCCAGATGCATGGGAGCCATCCTTGTGCTCAGGCCCCACCTCCAGCGCCATCTTTCTCCTTCTGTTCTGCACTGCCTCTACCTCCCCATAACCTCTGCTTCTCCATTCCAATTCTCTCACCAAACTTCCCTTTTTTCCTAAAACTTTCCACACTCTCTCCTCCTCTGAACCTATCAGAACCTGCCCCTTTAAAGTTAAGTCTTCTGATGATACAAACAAACCTCAAGTTTTTTATGTTCCCTGGACTAAGGCCAAATTGTGAGCCACAGTTAAAGAGTTTCCTAAAGTAACTAAGGATGACCCCCACCCCAGAGGTTTGCTGAAGAATTCAACATAGTTATCAGACTTCCCAGCCTGGTTTTTCAGATCTATATCAGTTAGTTTACATGCTTGTTGGTGAGAGTCAGGCCAAACATTGGATGAAACTTGCCCAATGGGAACTCCCTGAAAGGGATTTAAAAAAACAGACTCCTAACTTTTGGCAAGAGGCTAGAGCACTCGCTGTAGAACTCTGCCCAGCACTTACAGCAGCTTTTCTTAAGCCTATTGATTGGAACGAAATTCAGGCTAGCACACAAAAATCTGATGAACCTTTTCATGGCTATCATAATCAACTTCAGATTTTTTTCAAAGAAAATTCTCATCTTCCTTCAGATGTTGAATCTATTTGGGTAGCCTTTAACTCTATGCTTGTCAACATTTTGAACTGGTGTCTTTCTTTTTCAGTTAAAAGGACCAGGGTGGAATGAGAAACTATGTCCACTCCAGATTTAGTTAATTTGGCAAATCAGCTCACTTGCAC
>NW_020172469.1:25022-29830 GCF_003031525.2 Neophocaena asiaeorientalis asiaeorientalis | reverse complement strand
TTTTTATCCAGATGCATGGGAGCCATCCTTGTGCTCAGGCCCCACCTCCAGCACCATCTTTCTCCTTCTGTTCTGCACTGCCTCTACCTCCCCTATAACCTCTGCTTCTCCATTCCAATTCTCTCACCAAACTTCCCTTTTTTCCTAAAACTTTCCACACTCTCTCCTCCTCTGAACCTATCAGAACCTGCCCCTTTAAAGTTAAGTCTTCTGATGATACAAACAAACCTCAAGTTTTTTATGTTCCCTGGACTAAGGCCAAATTGTGAGCCACAGTTAAAGAGTTTCCTAAAGTAACTAAGGATGACCCCCACCCCAGAGGTTTGCTGAAGAATTCAACATAGTTATCAGACTTCCCAGCCTGGTTTTTCAGATCTGTATCAGTTAGTTTGCATGCTTGTTGGTGAGAGTCAGGCCAAACATTGGATGGAACTTGCCCAATGGGAACTCCCTGAAAGGGATTCAAAAAAACAAACTCCTAACTTTTGGCAAGAGGCTAGAGCACTCGCTGTAGAACTCTGCCCAGCACTTACAGTAGCTTTTCTTAAGCCTATTGATTGGAACGAAATTCAGGCTAGCACACAAAAATCTGATGAACCTTTTCATGGCTATTATAATCAACTTCAGATTTTTTTCAAAGAAAATTCTCATCTTCCTTCAGATGTTGAATCTATTTGGGTAGCCTTTAACTCTATGCTTGTCAACATTTTGAACTGGTGTCTTTCTTTTTCAGTTAAAAGGACCAGGGCGGAATGAGAAACTATGTCCACTCCAGATTTAGTTAATTTGGCAAATCAGCTCACTCGCACCCTAGATGAGTTATCTAAAAGAAAGACTGCTAAAATTCTTAATTTTCAACTCCAGCTAATGAAGGTTCCCAAACAAAACCAAAGCCCTCCTAATGTCTGCTATTATTGCAAAGAGCCAGGACATTGGAAGAAAGATTGTCACCAACTTAAGTGCTTCAGGTGTCTTTAGCCCTCTAATCACCTTTTTCAATGTCCTCTTCATTCCCAATGGTCTAAAGGGATGCAAAAGATACTATCCTCTCAATATCCAGAGCCACTTGTGCAGATCGGCAAAGGAAAAAATGGATTAGACAATTATCCTGAGAGCTGGCAATAGTGGTAGGACCCTAACTGCAAATATGGTACAATGCACGTTTCTGTTCAGCCATATCTAGCCACTAATAGGATGTAATCCACATTTATCTCTAGTCATATATTAGGGGTCCACAACCTGACAATTGTCAAGCCAAGTTCTCAGGACACAAAACAAAATAGACAAGAAGGTAATAGCTGTTCCTGGGAGAGAAAGCGCAGACAACCAATGAGTACCTGAAGGCAAATTCATGAGTCACAAGTCAAAGATCTAATTCTTACTTTATTATTTTTTTTTTGTCTGGCAATCTGAATTTGGAAAGGAAGGAACAGCATGAAATTTACCTTCCTCTCTCTACCAAGCACCACAGATAGAGATCTGAGAGAACTGACTTTGGTAGGAATTCTCACCCTTTGCTGGCTTCTGCCATTTTGCCCAGGATCCCATTTGCAGGCTCTGGAACGAGTGGGGTGTCCCAGCAAGACCCATCTTGGTCACCAGGAACTGTAGCAGAGGAAAAATAATTTTCCCTATACCCTTTATGGTGAGTGCTTGGCTGAGACCTCATTTTCTCTAGGTTACCTCATATATAGATAAGCTTATTGAAGTTAGAATTTCTGCACTGTGGTCACTGAATTCAAAATATTTGTTGATAAGGTTAACTTGCTTGTTCAGCCTTAGGACAAAATTTTATTTACCCGAGGCTTAAGTCAGGCCCAGTCCAAGCCCAGACCCAGTCCAGTAAGTCAAACCCAGTCTGACTCTGGCCAGTCTCCGGACCCAGTCTGGAAAAAGAAATGCACTAATAAATTCTGGAAGCTAATAATGTAAAAGCTGCAGAGCTAGGATCCAAGAGGGATGTACCCACCATCTCCAGAGGCATCGAGAAAGCAGGGAATTCAAGGGCTCAGCAGGTACATCTGCTTGGTTGCTTCTTGCTCCTGGGGGTGTTGGGGGAGGTTGGAGGGAGTCTCCTTTGTTCCGCAGTCTGAAACCAGAACCGTTAAAAGATAAACTCAGGTATATTAAAGTTTTTAAGAGTTTATAGAGCAAAAATCAAATGGAATTTGGCAACATCAAACCAGAAGTGGTTAGGAATGCTCCACTGACAGGAGCACAGGGAGGGGCTTTTCAAGAGAAAAATCGGGAGAAAAGTAAGAAAATTATTGATTGGGTATAGTTTTAAGCTTTGTTTCCTGTTTGTGATTGGCTGTGTTGAGCATTTTGATTTCATAACATTAAGGCATTTATAGGGTTAGATTTGGGTTTGGTTACTTGGGCCACCATGGCATTAGGGCCAGACCATCTAATGGTTTCCTGTTTTAATTAATTTAACACTTCTAATTTATAGGTTTAGGATTTTGGATTTTGTTTTTTGTTTTTTTTTTTCCAGTCTGCAGGCCTCTCACTGTTGTGGCCTCTCCCGTTGCGGAGCACAGGCTCCGGACGCGCAGGCTCAGCGGCCATGACTCATGGGCCCAGCCACCCCGTGGCACGTGGGATCTTCCTGGACCAGGGCACGAACCCGTGTCCCCTGCATCGGCAGGCGGACTCTCAACCACTGTGCCACCAGGGAAGCCCCAGGATTTTGGATTTTATCGCAAGTCCAGTGGGTATCAGGCAAGGATCTCTTGCCAACGATATCTCTAATGCAAGTTATTTAGGTTTATAAGGACTTTGTTGTTGTTGGAGCAGTAGCTCATTAAGCAACCATTTGAGGGCTTAGATGAGGTTGTTTGTGAGCTATTTCACACTGTTCTGATTTATATTGGGGTACTCAATGCCCTCTTGCACTAGAATACTTTGTAATTTTCTTCAGGAATGTCTATACTACGACTGTGTCCATTTCCAACATGTACTATATCTTGGTTAAGAAACTCTTCTGCCAAGAGCTGAACTAAACAAGATGTATTTTGAGCCACTGGCCAAGAGTATGCAAAAAAGTTCTTTTTTTTGATATAAGTTTGCTGGCTGGAATGGCTTTGGATCAGAAAGACCTCTTTACCCTTCAGAAGTGGCTATATATATATTATTTAGTTTTTACAGTGTTGTAGGGATTTTCCAGCTACTGCTAATAGTGAGGGAGCAGATTTAGTCTCTGGACAAGGACAGAGTGAGAATTGCAGCATAGTTTCAGATTCCAGAAGAACCAGGGTTCCCCCCATGGATTGCCAAAATATCCATCTACAGCTGAGCTTCCGTTTAGATGATCATCCCTGTGTCTCTTAGATACTCTTCTTCCTGATCTTGGGAAAGCTGCCCAATTCCATCTGGGTTTCTATCTGGATACTAAGCACATTATTTTCTTGTTATCATATACTACTCATATAATTCAATTGGATTTTGCTGTTTAATACAAAGAGCACTAGACCAGGAATCAAGAGCTGTGGTTTAAAAGAAATGATAATAGAACAATGTAAAGTCCTCTTACTTTGTAACTATTTAGCTTTTAAAATTATTGAAACTGCTACAAAATTATTCATAGTACTTTCATTCTTTTATTTTTCATTTTCTGTTGTACTTTGTGAATCTTTCTTTTTCCTAGTTGTCTCTTTAACAGCTTTATTGAGATATAATTCATATATCATTCACTCATTAAAATTATACAATTCAATGATTTTTAATCTATTCACAGAGCTGTGCAACCTTCACCAAAATCAAATTTAAAGCATTTCCATTACCCCAAAAATAAACCACATACTCAATGACACTCCTTAGACCCCATTTCACCCAAACTCCACAACCCCCTTATAAGCCACCTCAAATCTTTTTTGGTGGGACTAAGTCTAGAAATGTGTCACTTCTATGCTCCAGCCCAATTTATGTGTGCCTGTTCTAGATTGAATGTGTTTCCCTAAATTTTATACATTGAAGTTTTAACCCCCAGTACCTCAGATGTGACCTTCTTTGGAGAGGGGGTCTTTACAGAGGAAATCATGAGGCCATTAGAGTGGGCCATAATCCAATATGACTAGAGTCCCTATGAAAAGGGGAAATTTGGTCATAGACGTTCATAGAGGGAAAATGTCTTATGAAGAAGGCCGAGGTCAGGGTGATGCTTCTACATGCCAAGGATGCCAATCCTTATCACCAACAGAAGCTGCAGGAGGGACACGGAACAGTTTTCTCTCACAGCCCTCAGAAGGAACCAACCCTGCCAGCATTTTGATTTTGGGCTTCTAGCCTGCAGAACTGTACCAATGAATTGCTGTTGTTTAAGCCACCAGCTGTGGAACGTTGTTACATCATCCCTAGGAAACTGACACAGTGTCTCTAGTGAAACAACTGTCTTGTTAACCGCAGATTGTTTTCTTTGGCATTTCTGTTCTATACTGGAGTAGGCATTCATCAGGAGAAGTGAATTTGCTTGTCACATAATTTACTCTGCGGTAGTTTTGTAAGGGATAAAAAATATAACATGATTCCTGCTTTAAAATATGAAATTTATTAATCAAATATCTATTGAGTGCCAGATGTAATTATGTAACAGGCACTCAGTCAGGATACGGATCTCACAGTGGTGAGCACAAGAGCTGGTGATTCCTACTCTCATGGAGGAAATAGTCTGGAAGATGGCAGTGGGGTGAAGCATTAAGAACATACACAAGATAAAATAATTGCACGTTATTATAAATAGTTTGAAGGCAAAGAAGGAAAATCACATTTTTATAATAGTAATTTCAATGCATACAAATATGTGATCATTG
>NW_020172469.1:13611-17139 GCF_003031525.2 Neophocaena asiaeorientalis asiaeorientalis | reverse complement strand
ATTGAAGTTTTAACCCCCAGTACCTCAGATGTGACCTTCTTTGGAGAGGGGGTCTTTACAGAGGAAATCATGAGGCCATTAGAGTGGGCCATAATCCAATATGACTAGAGTCCCTATGAAAAGGGGAAATTTGGTCATAGACGTTCATAGAGGGAAAATGTCTTATGAAGAAGGCCGAGGTCAGGGTGATGCTTCTACATGCCAAGGATGCCAATCCTTATCACCAACAGAAGCTGCAGGAGGGACACGGAACAGTTTTCTCTCACAGCCCTCAGAAGGAACCGACCCTGCCAGCATTTTGATTTTGGGCTTCTAGCCTGCAGAACTGTACCAATGAATTGCTGTTGTTTAAGCCACAAACTGTGGAACGTTGTTACATCATCCCTAGGAAACTGACACAGTGTCTCTAGTGAAACAACTGTCTTGTTAACCGCAGATTGTTTTCTTTGGCATTTCTGTTCTATACTGGAGTAGGCATTCATCAGGAGAAGTGAATTTGCTTGTCACATAATTTACTCTGTGGTAGTTTTGTAAGGGATAAAAAATATAACATGATTCCTGCTTTAAAATATGAAATTTATTAATCAAATATCTATTGAGTGCCAGATGTAATTATGTAACAGGCACTCAGTCAGGATACGGATCTCACAGTGGTGAGCACAAGAGCTGGTGATTCCTACTCTCATGGAGGAAATAGTCTGGAAGATGGCAGTGGGGTGAAGCATTAAGAACATACACAAGATAAAATAATTGCACGTTATTAAAAATAGTTTGAAGGCAAAGAAGGAAAATCACATTTTTATAATAGTAATTTCAATGCATACAAATATGTGATCATTGCCAAGTAGGAAAGAAACAACTGTGCAGAGAGGAGGGAACAGTGATCATCCTTGGCTGTGAGATGGTCTGGGAAGCCCTCCAAGGGAGGGCATTTGAGCTCAGCTTACACAGAGCAGCTGACTTTGATAGAGGGTAGGGGGAGACCCCATTTACAGTTGATGTACACTTGATTACATATGATTCCCAAGATGGGAATAAGCATGAACCTCTGGGTCACTAGTAATCCACTTGTCTGGAACATAAAGAAATCGAATAAGCAGAATGATATAGTAATCATAACTATTATTATTTTTAATGCGTACTAAGTGCCAGGAACTGAAACAAAGGTTTACGTTATCTTAGTTACATTCACATTTTTTATGAGGTGGCCTGCAGTTGTCCCAGTTTACAGATGAGGATATTGAAGTTTGCTCAGCCGTTGCTTTGAACTCATGTTATCATACCACACAACATACCACCAAGACTAATTCATAGGAATAGCTGTGATTTGGAATGAGGTCTGTAACCCCAACAAACTGTTTATTCCATGAAAGGGGACTGTGTCCCCACCTACAGTCAGAGGATGGGTTGCAGGCAGATTCTAGAATACTTTGTGTTCCTAGCTAAAGACTGCAAAGTTTATTTTAGAATAAACAAGGGGAGAGATAGAACTTTGGCAAAGTAGTTACATGAAATGAAATGTGTTTTAGTATATACATGCTGAAACGTTGAAGCAGGAAGAAATTGGGGAATATAGAATCCCTTAGCCCTTAATAAAGGGAAGATCCAGATGAGAAATACAGATGTTTTATTAGGATGGCTTAACGTGCACAGGAAGCATCTGAGGTGCCTCTTAATAATCCCTCTTTCCAGGCACTACCCCAGGGGAGTGTTGATGTGAGGAAGCTTGAGACAATATTCTGTTCTCACTCAGCCAAAAGGTTAGGGAAGCAACGTGAGCCAAACTTCCTCCTTCACAGCAAGCCTTTGGCCTGCAGGGACCAGAATTCATTCACCTTTTCATTCCTTTTCCCACTAGGACCTGAGATCTTGCTCATAATAAGCATGTGGATGAATTGAATTGAACTGTTGGAGCGGAAGACTCTTGTCAAAGAAGAATCCTTAGGATTGTTTGAATTGAAAATGAGAACAAATTCAAGAAAACACGATTTGTAAGTCTGGAAGAGGGAACACGTGGGCGTACAGGGATGCTTATATGTGACCAACAAAACAAAATTAAATGAAATCTCTAGCCTATTATATCTGAGTGATCTGCTGCTTAGGGTGCGTGATTAAGTTCCTAGCAGGTTTTATGTCTGTTGGGTACTTTTCCTCTACAGACTCTGAAAGCACTTTGAAGAGGAGGCAATATAAAGCACCATTTGATTAGAGCCTCCTGCTCTGGAAACATGCAGGCAGCGTTCTTTCTGCTGAGTGCCAGAGAGGAAGCAGAGAACAGTTTTTGTCCATTGAAATAGCAGGAAGATATGTAGGGAGGCACAATATTGTTTTCCGAGTTGGAAATTGGCTAGAACATAGACATGTGAGTGCCCATCTCCTCTAAAACACGCTGGATTCCAATACATATGAATGGGGTGAAACATTAAAATAAATGGCAGGCTCAAACGATACTAAAGCCCTTATTTATGAAGTCCTCATTTATTGACCTGAAGGTAGCTGGCATTCCAATAAATGTCTGTTGAGATAAAAAATATCAATAACAAATTTAGGGCATGCATGCCCTCAAGGGGTAGCTGGCTTGTTTCTCATACCTCTTCTGTTGCTGGACCTAGATGTAGAAAGGTTGTCTGTCCTTCTTTCTCCTAGTCGTCACTTCCAGATCATTTTCCTTCTGTCCTCCTTAAAACTCCCCCAGCAGAATGCTCATATCATTAGATTATATTACTTATTACTCTTATTTATTGCTTTAAGATTGTATCATATATGTATTTACAGCACTCCTGTGTGTCATATAAGTTTTTATAACACTCCTGTCATAACTCATGATAAATGTCCAGGGATTACATTTCCAAAATCCTGACCTCTCCTTCAGAGAACTTCCATTCTACTTCAGCTACGCAGGTCCTTGGTTGTACCCGAGAATAATCCGTAGTGAGCTCCTCTGTCCTGCTGCCACCACATCAACTAACCTGTTCTATCTGCACATGAGTATGCTTTCTTCTTTCATGCTACTAGGAATGAACTAACCATGATCCTCTATGCTAATACTTGTACACTGGGTCTCACTCCCTTTCACTTCAGCACTGAGACTCTCTCTCTCTCCTTTATGCAATATTTCTCTGTCTCAATCTGACCATTACCAAAATCATGCAAACATACTGTAACATCTGTTTTTTAAAATCCTTCTTTAAATAATCTCCAACTATTACCTGATTTCTCTGCTTCCCTATGTATCAAAATTCCTTGAAAGAAGTTTCTTTTACTCATTCTGTTGCCTCTCTTTCTTCCAGTTCTGTCTTGAATCTACTCCAAAAGGTCTCCACAATAAACAAAAAGTAGCCCTTCTCAAGATTATGAATGACTTCCATTGTGCTAAAATCATTGGTAAACTCTCAGTCTTTCTCTTAATTAATTTCTCCATAGCTTAGAAAACAAATTTTTTTATTGAAGTGTAGTTGATTTACAGTGTTGGGTTAGTTTCCAGTACACAGCCAAGTGATTCAGTTATACATATACATATTCTTTTCC
>NW_020172469.1:0-13465 GCF_003031525.2 Neophocaena asiaeorientalis asiaeorientalis | reverse complement strand
GTAGAGAGCTGGAGGATGGTACAGCCAAGAGATTAAAAGGATATTACAATCAGGACTTCCCTGGTGGCACAGTGGTTAAGACTTCATGCTCCCAATGAAGGGGGCCCAGCTTCGATCCCTGGTCAGGGAACTAGATCCCACATGCATGCAAAGAATGTATATGCCAGAACTAAGGAGGCAGCGAGCTGCAACTGAGACCTGGTGCAATGAAATAAATAAATTAAATAAATATTTTTAAAAAAAGGATATTATGATCATAAGGATGATTAAACCCTCTCTTTACTGAGTGCCAGGTACGGACCGAGTTAGCAGTGACAGAGCTATGAAGAAAATGTTGCAGCTTACCTGTCTTTATGGAACTTGTATCCAATGGCTGGGTGATAAAGTTAATTGAAATTCTTTGAGTGATACATTATTATGCTCAAGGCTCTATAAAGCTGTCACTTTGAGAAAGAGTCTTTGGCTCTAAAATCTACAAGTGCAAAAAGTCTTTTCCATTGGATACAGGTTTCCTGACTCTGGACAAAGAAGGAAGATGCAGTACATTGGAATTAGCAGGCAGCGAGCATCACTACATCCAAATTCTGATGCAAGATGCCAAGCTACCTGAAAATTAGCCATGCTCAAGAAAATCCTGTTCCTTTCCCTAGATCTAAGATTCCCTGATGGTGTGTGGTTCTGTAGTGTGGAATCTTCTAAAACTGATCCATAGTGAGGCAGAATAGGGGAATGTGGTGATCTGTTACAGTCCTTCCAGTCTTCCTCTAGGTCCTGTACCTGACATCCCTGGGTACACTCCATCGTTTGGGTTCTGAAACCTCAATCTATTTGCTTTTCTGGTGTTAAAATTCAATTATTTTACAGGAGAAGCTGGCAAACGAAATGAGATCTTTATGGGAAAAGATCCAAGAAATTGAAAGAAATCTCAAGAAAAATGGCAGAGGAACTGACCCTTGGATGGTAAGTATGAGAATGTATTTCTCTTTGAAACAAGTTGAGGCAGACATGCTAGAAACCTGTCCCTGAATAACTTGAGGTGAAATCATCATGGGCCATGAAATTCTGAGAATGGGTTGAGCACCATTTCAAAACGTTGTCTATGTACCATTTGAACCCACAAAACCTGCCTCTTGGGATTTTTAGAATCTAATGGATCAGTAACCACAACAAAAATCCACTAGAAGAATGTGCCACAAGTGCTAAGGTGGAGGCACATGGAGTGATATGGAGGCACATGGAGTGATGTGGACGATTCCACGCCCATGATTCGGGATCCCAGGGAAAATTTCTCATGTTTAAGATCAATCCCACGTCTGAAGATCAAGTGGGTGCTTAAAAATCCGTGGGTTAGTTCAGGCACAGATTTCTGTAAGTCATACATTCCAGAAAGTAAAGGGCATATCATTGGGAACCACAAGTACTTCAGTCTGATTAGTACATGAGCCCAGGTGATACAAAGGAGACATGAACAGGAATTTAAGGGGTGTGCCTGTCATCGTGAAAAGCGACAGCTCACTAGCTAGAGAGTGATATTAATTCAAGTAGGAGAAAATGTGACATGTTAAAGAAAGACGTCAGGGAGAAAAGAAACAAGGAGAAAGACAGAGATGGAGAGTGAGAAAGTCAATCCATTAATACTGAGAGGGAATATGCAATGGAATGAGGATGAATGACCTTCCAAACAATATGGGGAGGAGGCTGTGGCCTCAGAGGGAGGACAGAACCTGTTTATACAAAAAAGGAGGGCAGAAAGAAAGGGCTATGGGCATTGGCACCTGTTTGATGGCAGTAGGTGAGATTCTTAGGAAGATCTTTCCTGAGGATACTAACCCTGAGAGTAAAATGGAACATGGCTGCTCAGAGAGAAACTCAGGCTGTGGAGTTTGGGAGGATTGAGATGAGAAACGAATTTACTTAATAACATTGAGATGAGGATATTGCATATGATGTAGGAATCACCCATACATTTCAATTGCTTGCATGGGGTCTTTCAGATTGGAAAGCAGGCTTATGAAAGAAATGATCCATGAAAAGATTTTCTCCAGATGTTTCAGGAACCCATGAATTTGATGAAAGTGGTTTGAGGAAAGGGTGGGTTTTGCACTTGATGTAGTTAAAAACAATGAAAAATAAGTGAAGGAAAGAGGAATAAATTGATTTCTTAGAAGATACGAATTTGGGATGGATGTAGCTTCTTGGGAGAGAACATGAATCAGAGCAAACTAAATGCGGTTGAAATCCATCTCACAACAGTTCTACGTGTATCGATATGGAGACATGATTAGGAAAACTTATCAGATGGTAACTCCATTTCTTCAGGAGGAAGAAAATTACTACTTAGGGAGTATTATAAAAGAAAGCCAAAAGATTTGTAAGCAAATCAGAAAAAGACAAGCGGAAATGAGTGGAAAGAAGACAGACCTCAAAGTAATATACAAAGAGCTCATGAAAATGTCCCATAAACCAGATGTGGAGCTGCTCCAGGTAAGAACTGAGGACTGAAAATATTTTCTCTGAAGCTCACACCTTCAATGACCATTAAATGGTACCAGGGGGATATTTATTCATCTCTTGCATCCTAAGGTGGGAGTCTCTCCTAGTTGGAAATATTATAGATGAAATGCAACTCATCCAAACCATGATTGAGCAAGCTTTACAGAATTGTTATTATGGAGACTCCCCAGGAATATTCCCTTCTCAAAATCTCCTTTTGTAGCTTGCTTCTGTCAAAACCAGAAAGGAACAACTTATGTAGTGTCATTCCGTTTTTTGATCTCCAGCTGGGCAATGGGAGAAACTTGGCAAAAGCTCATATATTTCCACCTCTTGTTGGGATATCCTAGGTTTGGAGTTGCCTCTTTGGAGGGGCATATTACCCTTTTGGACAAGCCCTAGGAAAGACGAATTTACAGAGAGCTGAGGGTTGCAGCAATGCACAATCACTACCTTTGTCCTTTCTCTCTCTCTCACTCTCTCTCTCGCTCTCTCTTGCTCGCTCGCTCTTTCTCTTTCACCCTCAGGTTTGTTAATTTATTAAGAATTTAGATTCTTGCAACACATCGTGCCAGAATTTTCTTTAGGGAGAAAAAGGAAAATGGATTTTCCAGACTGTTTTCTTGTGGTGGTGATTAGATGTCTTCTGATGTTTTCCCCAAACCAAATCCTGGTTGGCTATTTATGAAGAAGTCTAATCTTATATTTTTTCATTTTATTTTTGACAGGAATTGGGAGACAAACTGAAATGGTAAGTCTAATCTTGTGATGCTGACCAGGGCGCTGTGAAAGAGATCAAGCTGCATTTAACAAAGGGAACACATAACTTACTAGATAATACTACATTGCTTGTGTGTGCTTGTGTGGTGCCTGTTTTGCTGAGTATGATTTCCTGTTCCGTTTGAATCAGAACTGAGCATCAGAAGTTTGCTCCTGTGGCTTAGAGATGTATGTGCTGTAGAGCTCAATGCAGAAGTTTCTAAAAGGCCAGTTTTTTTCTGATTTAAATTTCAAAATCATAAACACACTGAAGTGCAAGGACTAGTACTTCCCAGGCATTAGGTGAGAGGCAAGTGTCTCTGATAAATGGGGGTGAAATCACGTCGTGAATTAAAGTAAGAAAAAATTTCCTAAGAAAGGCATGATCCCATCCCATGATTGTGGAGAAAAGGATTTTGATAAGAGAGTTGAGCTGAAGGATGCTGACTTTTTCTTAAAGGCTGTGGTTAAGAAGTCCTGGCCAGCAGAAAGTTTAACCGCGTCTTCCTCCTGACAGGAGCGAGTCAGCACAGCTGCACATGCCTCAGCCTCTGCTGCCGGAACTCCGTGCACGACCCATCACTGGGCTGATGGACTGGCTCAACCGCTTCCGAGGTGAGTGTCACCCCATCGGTGTGTCCACCCTGCAAGGTTCTTCAATAATGTTTCCACAGACAATCTTTCCCTCTTCATCTCTCACCTTGTACAGAACAGTCTGCAAATAGGCATGTATAGACATGTGTAGTCACAGAGTCATTAAAATCCTTACAAAATACATGCAGGCTGGTGCAGGGATAGATGTGATTCAGGCCTTATAACTTACTTATAAATTTGATAAATAATTTCTATAATGAAAAAAAGGGCATGCTCCAAAAATGGCTCCTTGAGCCCTAGAAATAGCATCACATACAATGTCAGTTGTTCACTGAATTCTAGAAAACGGGTTATTAATCCAGGATATTCCAATTTCAGGGTCTAAGTGCAGTTACTTAGAGGTCAAAAACATTTTTGCTTGAAAGTTTCTTGGCAATTGAATGTATGATGTGATTTTTTCCATTGACATAATCAGAAAAAAATATATAAGCCACAAAAATTAGATGCAGAAACCAGGATTTGTGAACAACAACAAGGAACCAAATCGGTGGTTGATGAGCCACATAGAGCTTCACGATCAACCTAACTCTGGAGGATAACGTAGCAGGAAGTGGAAGACTAGGCCCCACGTTGGAACCACATATCAAAGGTGGAAATTCCTACAAGGAAACCACTTTTAAGAAGCCATCCTTAGGCTTTGTTTCTGCAGTGTCCATTTGCTAACTTAACTGAGATGCTAGAATAATCACCAGTTCTCTACTCTACAATGTATTTTTTTTTCCCTGAGCAGTGGTAGTGGAGGTGGAGGTGAGTTATATTGTCATGGTCTTGGAGGTGATCAGTGCCCGGTGTCCAGTCTTTTAGCTGTCAGGAAAAGTACCCAGCCAGAAGTAGCCATGACCTCCCTATCCTGTATAATCTCTGAAGTTTTAGGAAGTGTTTTCCATGGTAACTAGTTATCCGTTTCCTCAGCAGATATCCCGGCAAGATTTGAATCCAATGTTTCCAGTTAGAACTGCACTTCTTATAATCTTAAGGAGTTTTTTTTGTGTTTTTTTTCTCCCAGTGAGACCCTAGGTGGACCTTCTTCTCTCATAGACATAATTTTATTTTTAACATTGATTTTGACTGGAGTATTCTCTCATCTCTCCACAGTAACAATTTCATTCCATAATGAAGTAAGCAGCCAGCACATCAGGCTGTTTGATGATGCAAGAAGTTTGAAGTATGAGCGTGACAGCCTCTATGTGTCTTTGGATGGCAGAACATCGCAGTATTTTGCTGCATGGGGATCCCGGGGCTTCACCTCTGGCAAACAGTACTGGGAGGTGGATGTGGACAGCTCTTGGGACTGGGCTGTAGGCGTGTGTAAGGATTCCTGGACAAGGAAGGATGACAGCATACTGAAGGAATCCAACAGGGACAACTTTCTCCTTGTGTGTGTGAAGGAGGGTCATCATTACCGTCTCTGGACCACCATCCCGAACACTCCTCTGTACATAGAGAAACCTCAGGGCAGGGTTGGCGTGTTCCTTGATTTTGACAGCGGGAGTATGGGTTTTGTGGACGTTGCCAGGCGCTCCCTCCTTTGGAGGTACGAGGATGGCTTGTTCACTTTCGCTGTCAGGCCTTTCATTTGCACTGGCCACACGTGAGCAGGGCTAAGTCAGGACCTGGACTGAATGCTCAGGACTCCTTCTCTGAGGGAACCCTTCTCAGCTGCAGCAAATCAAGGTAACTTCATTGTCTTTAGGCTCTTTCTACTGCAATGGAACCTCCTTTTATTGCTATTTGTTATAAAGACCGTGTCAAATGCAAATTTTGTTTGTGTCTTCCATCTTCCTGACAAAAAAGCTTGCCTTACAGACATTTGTCTGGAATATGTGACGTGGCTGTTCACCTGTGTTGTGAGCTTGCTCAACTCACCGAAGTGTGGGCGTGTGCTTCCCACTTCCTGATACCAGTACAGGAACCCAGGGCTTACACAGCATGGACAGACGTGGTCACCAACCAGACCCACGTCAGCCCCCAACTTTCTCCTCCTTCCTCATGATCTACTCTGTCCTACACATCAATTCACCCTCAGGGTGAAAACCGATTTGACAGAGAAATCTCCACTGACCCTGGAGACGGGGTAAGTCTTCTTTTCTTAGAGAACCCAGAATTTGCAGGTCCTTTTCTTTTACAATAATATAAGGGAAAAGACCTAAAGAAAGGAAGTGCCTCATGAGGGGCACTGAACAAATCTTTGCCTGAATAAATTAATAAATAGAGAAAACAATTATCTTATTGGAAAGGAGATTTGCAATAAAACTTAGGGACTAGAATCTAAAAGTTTAAATTTTCAGGATTTGAAGGTGGATGTCAAAAACTGATTAGATTACACACATTGAGCTTGAGCCCAGTTGATTTTTAATTATCTCGGAAAAGTGCATCTGTGTGTTGGAGGCTCTGTTAGTATAGATACTAGAAGTGTGAGGGTGATTGTGTTTATTGCAATCATGGTGGTCTTATGTTATTGTTTTATATTATTTTAATTTAACTTAGGATCATCACCTAGGCCACGAAGGATGAGATGTTAGGACAGGGAACATTGTCTGTTCCCATTTTACCATCATACAATAGAGCATTGGTTTTTTATTTAAATGTTGCTGCCCCACACTGAATTGTATATTCACCATTGTAATTCCACCACTAAATCTACTTCCTGAATATATTATGATAAGTTTATCAATACTGGTTAATCAAATTTACTATCCAGCTTACGTTATAAAACTTACTGCATCCTAGGGCTTCCCTGGTGGCGCAGTGGTTGAGAGTCCGCCTGCTGATGCAGGGGCCTCAGGTTCGTGCCCCGGTCCAGGAAGATCCCACGTGCCGTGGAGCGGCTGGGCCCGTGAGCCATGGCCGCTGAGCCTGCGCGTCCAGAGCCTGTGCTCCGCAACAGGAGAGGCCACAACAGTGAGAGGCCCACGTACCACACACACACACAATATATGTATATATGTATGTATGTATATATATATATATATATATATATAGGACATTACAAACCCATTAAAAGAAGTATGCCAAACATGCTTATTAAAAACCCTTTAAGGAAACAAAGACAACACAACCAACAAATTTACTCACTGTGCCCAGTGGCCCTTTCCGATTTCCCTGCCTGCGTTCCCAATAACTGGAACTGGGTGTGCTTACCCCAGGGTGAGGACCCTGGCCTCACCCACGGGCAACTGTGAGGACCCAACAAGGGAAGGCAGCTATGCGTCTGTGAGGGAACCTGGAACCCCTGGACCAGCGCCTCCAGAACCTTAGACCCTGAGGGCCCCACTGCCGATAGGACGAAGTGGGAGGTGCACACGAGGGGTCTGACCAGCTTTCAATAATTTACCTGCCAACAGGAATCTTTCTGCTACTCCCTCGCACCCCTGTGTGCTTAAAGTTTGGACTTTTATTTATCTGTTTTTTCTAAACACTTAGCTGCATAACACTAGCTGTAATGTCTCCCTGGGGCCTTCCTTGCTGCCTGTCTTAAGTTCTTATGATTGAGAAACTGTGAGGCTCTGAATTTGGACTCACAGGAAGGTATTTACAACAGCTTTATGTAATGGAAAGATGCTGCAGTGAAGGGGAGGTTCAAAGCCCGCACACACACATGCATGCACGTACACACGGGTTGGCTTCCATAAAGCTAGAGTGGAATATTAAATATCAAGTACTGAATTTTTAACTGTACACTTAAGAACTTATCCTTAACTTTACATATACATAGATAACAGAGTGGTCACTAAAAGCACCTTAACATCAGGACAGATGGTAAGTTTTGAGGTTCTTCTTTCAACTGTTCTATGTACAAAATGCCCTAGAAGCAAAGAAAGGCTTCAAGAAATACGCAGAGACAAACATGATGTAAAGTGCGACTGGCCTCCTCATAGCGTCCCTGGAAGATGAAGAGCCTAAGCACTTGGAAAGCTGCCGTTAGCAGGCAGTGCGAGCTGACAGGGAAGCTGTGGTCTGCACTGATCCTCTCCGACAAACTGAATAGTACCTCTTGGTGTCTACTTCCTTCCCTTATATACACACTCACCAGGTTGGTCACCATGAAGGCCCACAGCTCCTGGTGACTGGTGAGCCGCAAAGCTGTGGTGAACTGGGCTTTAGCGCTGTCCATGCAGTTGACAGAGACACAATACAAGCCCGGCAGTGTATGCTGAGTGGTTGGAGCAGAGCCAGGGGTGTTGCTGGCACAGCTGACAGACCTGGGAGATCTCCTGCAGTGCAGTGGCCTTATGTCCTGTCACGAGCCTGCACGTGATGATGTGCTCAAGCAGGATTACTTGGAAGGAGGACAGGATGGGGCTGCAGTAGAGCACCTGGAGCTTCTCCAGCTACATGAGGGCCTTGTCTGTGGACTTCTGCACTTTCTCTAAGTAGCCGGCTTGCATGGAGTGCATCACAGTCACCAGGTAGACAAGCAAACACATGTGCTCCTTGGGCAGCCAGTGGAAGAGGTTGGCGTGGTTGCTGGGCACTGTCTTCTCATGTGCAGTATGGAGATGGTGTGGATGCACTGCGACAGCTGCTTCGGGCACCGCTTCACGTGCTTTACCTGACCAGCACCCAGGTAGTGGGTAACCTGGAGCACCAGGAAGAAGACACACAGAGACTCCTTCTGGATGGGGTTCCCATGCCAGTTCTCAACTATCTGTCCACAGAGAGTCAGCAATGGGTGGACTTCCTGCAACTTACGCTCCATCAGCTGCAGCATCCCTTTGCTGAGCAGGACCAGTGGCCGTGTGTACTCAGATCCCACCACCCGGAGGGTTCCCAGCCTCCACACCCAGGAGGTCGCAGGATGACACCAAGTCCTCTTGGTCCTTGGGCCTCTTTTGTCTTTGGGGAAGAGGAATAAACTCCTGATTTCCTTGCCTCAGAAAAAGTGAACTCAGATATCCCAGAAGCCTTCCAGAAAGAGCTCACCTGCCTCGTGTGCCTGAATTACCTTCTAGACCCAGTCACCATAGGCTGTGGACACAGCTTCTGTAGGTCCTGTCTCTGTCTTTTCTGGGGGCAAGCTGAAGACCCTGCCAGTTGCCCAGTGTGCAGGCAACGATCAGAGCAGACAAACCTCAAAACCAATTTTCTTCTGAAGAATCTGGTGTCCCTTGCCAGAAAAGCAAATCTCGGGCGGTTCCTGAACTCTGAGGGACATATGTGTGGGACCCATAAGGAGACAAAGAAGATCTTCTGTGAAGCCAACAAGAGCTTGCTCTGTTTGATCTGCTCTCAAGGTCAGGAGCACAGGGCTCACAGACACCGTTCCACTGAAGAGGCTGCTGAGGAATACTGGGTGAGTGATGTCTGTGCGAGCACTTAGAGAGCTGGAGGATGGTACAGCCAAGAGATTAAAAGGATATTACAATCAGGACTTCCCTGGTGGCACAGTGGTTAAGACGCCATGCTCCCAATAAAGGGGGCCCAGGTTCAATCCCTGGTCAAAGAACTAGATCCCACATGCATGCAAAGAGTGCACATGCCAGAACTAAGGAGCCAGCGAACCACAACTAAGACCTGTCACAACGAAATAAGTAAATTAAATATTTTTTAAAAAAGGATATTTGATCATAATGATATTAAACCCTCTCTTTACTGAGTGCCAGGTACAGACCTAGTTAGCAGTGACAGAGCTATGAAGAAAATCCTGCAGCATACCTGCCTTTATGGAACTTGTATCCAATGGCTGGGTGATAAAGTTAATTGAAATTCTTTGGGAGATACATTATTATGATCAAGGCTCTATAAAGCCTTCATTTTGAGAAGGAGTCTTTGTCTCTAAAATCTACAAGTGCAAAAAATCTTTTCCATTGGATACAGGTTTCCTGACTCTGGACAAAGAAGGAAGATACAGTACATTGGAATTAGCGGACAGCGAGCATCACTACATCTAAATTCTGATGCAAGATGCCAAGCTACCTGAAAATTAGCCATGCTCAAGAAAATCCTGTTCCTTTCCCTAGATCTAAGATTCCCTGATGGTGTGTGGTTCTGTAGTGTGGAATCTTCTAAAACTGATCCATAGTGAGGCAGAATAGGGGAATGTGGTGATCTGTTACAGTCCTTCCAGTCTTCCTCTAGGTCCTGTACCTGACCTCGTTCCCACCTCAGGATCTCCACCTACCCCACCCTATTTACCCTTCAAGTCTGTCTTCAAATGCCACTCCCTTACACTAACCTAAGTTTATACTTCATTTTATCTTCCTTTAATATACTCCCTTTTTTCCCCTTTCACACACTGACTCAAATTTTAACTACGATTCCTGTAGCATTTATTCAGTTCCTTGCTCCCTGACTATAGCCTTCATAAGGGTAGGCATGATGTCTGTCTTGTTCATGGCTACTCCTCAGTACCTAAAACAAGTGTTAATAAATAAGCAACTAAATGATCAAGGAATGTATTCAGATGTACTATTCACAGTATTGAAAATATGTTTACAGATTGAAAGGCAGAAAGTCTCAAATCACAGTGACAAAATTCCAAGTAAAAATATTGTTTGCTAGTAGATATGAATTTAATCATCTAGAGTGATTGCAGGGAATCCCATATAAATCTTAGACCAACAACATTTTATTTTCATTCTTAGCTTTCCATTTATTCCTGCCTGTTCTCTCCTGTTACTGGCTAATTAAAAGTCTTACTATTCATCTATATTAAGATTTTCTAGTTCAGGGCTTCTTCAACATCAGAGCAATTGACAGTTGGGACTGGTTTTTTCTTTCTTGTAGGTCTGCCTTGTAGGATGTTTAGCAGAATCCTTGGTCTCTACCCATGAAATATCAATGGTAACTTCCAACTGTGACAACCAAAAAATTTTCCACATAACAATTTCCCTCTGGAAGAAAAAATCACCCCCATTTGAAAACACTGCACTAGTTGATGGAAAAAAGTGGGTGAGACATTGATAATGATGAAATAATATTGGTATTTTTAGGTATGACAAGAAAATTGAAACATAAAATTCTCTTCCTGTGTTTGTCTGGGCCTCCTCTGTCCCTCCCTCATGTGCAGTGTGCAGCTGCATTCCACACTGACTAGACCTCCTCAAACATGGGGGTGCCCACTCCAGCATAACGATCGTTTTCTTCCCTTTCCTCTAATGTTGGCAATGTAACTTCTTGAAGAAGAGCATTCTTTCTCAACTCTGTAAGGGATCATAACGACTTGCTGCTAACTTTGTGTGAGTTACCTGGACTGTATATCTTTGGTGAACTTTATATAAAATATCAATATGTCGTCTTGATGTATGATCCCTTTGTCCTGAAAATTTATGTGACTGTTCCTTCCATTTCTAACAGGAGGAATAGTTCTCAGAGCTTCTGAGGGTCTGTCTCCTGGGTTATACTCCTCAGTTTGGCTTGAGTAAAATGCTCTTTTTTTTCCTTACCTTGATTGTTAACTGAATTTTCATTGACAACAAGATCCATAAAATAGTTTATATAGATATGCTAACTGATTCCTAAAGTTATATATAAAATCTAGAGCATGTAAGGCAGTAACACAGAAGATAGTGGAAAACTTGCATATAAGAATATAAATAAATAATAATATGGAAGAGAAATACAAAAAAAATTAGTTATACAGTCCGGTCACACATTTCCTAAAAAAAGACACACTTTTTGATATATACAGAATTACAGATTTGCGCTCAAGGATAGGATGTTGAGGGGAACAATGGACTCTATGGTATGTTTTTACCTGGTTGATGAAGAACAATGTTACTACAGAATTGTTGAGAAATGATGTCAGATTAGTCTGAACATTTACTGAGGCAATGCTTCCTTCACTCCATATGAGAAGCTTCCCTGGACTCTAACTCTAGAAACTGTGCTGATCTTCCAAGCACAAGGCTCTACAAATCAGACAAATTTTTCTTCATCATCCTTTTTTGATTTTCACAGGCTGCTTCCTTTCAGTAAATGTGATTTTTCTACTTAAAAGGATTATGTTAATGCAGGTTAGTTGTGGATGTTTCCCAGGTATCTTGGAAATGAACCATCGGTGAGAGGAGAGACTCACATAGGAAGAATTCCTCGTGGCTGGAGATAAAGTAACAGAGGGAATGATGCTTTTCCTAAAATGGGATTGAAGGAAACAATTGTTACTAATCTCCTTTCCACACAGCAACAAGTCTCTCTTCTTCCAATTTTTTGTAGATTTTCTTCCTATCTTTTCAAAAAAAGGTATTTCCTTATGATTTTCTCTAGTAAGAAAACAATAAACTTAAGCCCTTCCCTTTAAAACAGTGGCATGCTTGTACAATTCAGAGCCCCCCGAAGTTTGAAAGTTTTCATGCTCTAAAAGACAAATGTTTTAGGTGAACAGAAATTAAATCCTATAAAAAAGATAGAAAATTAAGAGATAAAATGTTTAAAAAATTATTCTATTAAAAGTGTAATAAAATATCAAAGAGATATGAGGAAATTTGACCAAAATCACACATCAGGAGTTGAGCTGGGGACAAAAATCATATTTTCTGCATTTTTCATTATCTAATAACAGGAACTAAATTTAACATAATCTTGAATCCTTAGTCACTAGCAAGGAATCAAAGGAAAGCCGACAGGAGGAGAACCTGGGCAGTCATCTCCGCTAATTCTTAGTATCTTTAGCTGCAGTGATAAAGGTCAACTATATGGTGCTGGTAAAATCGAGCTCACATGGTAAGCACTCAGTTTATGCTTTCAAAGTACCATTTATTTCCTTTATTTTGCCATTATTCCTCTCATTTTCCTTAATGTTTCTTTAAAATTATAGCTTTTTCAGGAATTTATCATGGGCCATGTTCTCTTCTCACTTTATACATTCTCTGTTTTACATGTTTATCTCCCTTTTTAAGCTACACATATGCTGAATTTTCTGTATCAGTTTTTTTATTTCCATTGATAATCTTCTCTGAAGATTTTTCTTTTTTGCAGAATCTTCTTTTGAAAAATCTCTGACACACACACACACAAGAAAAGTGACCGGCTAAATAAATAAATAACCTCTTCTGGGGATGAGAAGACTCACATGATGGGTTTAACTGGCAATGTTCCCAGTGGTCTCACCTTGATTGCATTACTCAATTGTAAATATGACCCAGATGACATTAATTCTAATAAAGGTCATCAAAACTGAAAGATGTAGAAACGTCTTTAGAATAAGAAATTCTTGATATTATAACTAAGAAAATGTATCCAGTACACATTTTCCTCACCTTCCAATCAAAGACAAGTCCAAAGGCCCACAGTAGCTAATTCTGCCAGTATGTACAACTAAATGCAAACTAAATAAGAAGAATATTAGCTATAAAACTTTCTTTGAAAAGGGGCAAAATTAAGCTTATGAAATTCAAGGTGTAATGACTGTTGCTCACTGAAATTTGAGTGTCAACAGAAAGCACTCAGGAATTTTAGGTGGAAATGGAAAGAAGTGATGAGTTGAAGGCAAATAAAGTAAAATTATACAATCTGAGATCACCTGGAGAGATGCAGTTTGTCAAAAGAAGCTGATAAAGAAATGTTAGTTAATGAAGGGCTGTTAGTTAATGAAGGGCTACATGAAACAGGGGACAGGAGT
>NW_020172468.1:532-1127 GCF_003031525.2 Neophocaena asiaeorientalis asiaeorientalis | reverse complement strand
AGCTTAATAAATAGCACGACCGTCAGCCAGGGTGTTCAGATACAAACTTGAGCCTAGATTATTTTTGTCCTTTCCTATTCCTCACCTCTGGTCCATAAAGCAGATCCTGTGGACTCATCGAGTTCATCTGCAATTTGTCTGCATCTCTTCATTTCCTCTACCAACACGCAGTTCAAGCCACCACTGTCTCTCTGGGCCTGCTACAATGATCTCTTAACTGGCCCTTCAGCTTCAACTCTCCTCATCCTCTACATTCTTCAAAGCAGCCAGAGTCAGAGTAACTTGGCTTAACACTCAGAGAGCTTTATTCTACTTGACATTCAGTATCACAAATTGACCTTCAGCCTGGACCTTATATTTTTCAGTCCTTCTGTTGAGTAATTTGGGGTTTGGGGTACCATGTTACCTTAATGGAAGAAAGAGTACAGTAAAAAAAAACCCTACATTTGCGTGTGTTGTAAGGGCAATATGCATGCCCAGCATGGTGACTAGGGAGTCACCCCTGTGTTTGTGTGCAGGCCAGCCTGAGGCTCAGTTACCATTATCACTGTTGCTCAGGGTGAGCTTGTCAAAGAGGGACCCTGCCAAGCTGGCT
>NW_020172468.1:0-225 GCF_003031525.2 Neophocaena asiaeorientalis asiaeorientalis | reverse complement strand
TGGGTGGGGCATGGGTGGGTGGAGAGCCTCCTGGATACCTGTTTTAAAAGGTGAGCGATTTGCACACAGGAACCAAGGAGAGACCTTTATTTCTCTAGGAACCAAATAACTTTATTGGAAGAAGGGGCAAAACTGGAAGAAAAAAAACTTAAGTGAACTTCTGCCAGGGCACCATTGCCGTCTACATGGCAGGCACGGTGACCAGCGCTCTGGTCACCCCGTGGC
>NW_020172467.1:78924-80225 GCF_003031525.2 Neophocaena asiaeorientalis asiaeorientalis | reverse complement strand
CCGCAAGGCACAGGGATATTAGCTTGGTGCTTTGTGACAGCTTGGAGGGGTGGGATATGGAGAGTGGGAGGGAAGGAGACGCAAGAGGGAAGACATATGGGAACATATGTATATGTACAACTGATTCACTTTGTTATAAAGCAGAAACTAACACACCATTGTAAAGCAATTATACCCCAATAAAGATGTTTAAAAAAATAAAATAAAATACACTCAAGCTGGATTTCAATCCTATTAGACTGAAAGCTGAAGTTTTTATGAAGAATTATTTAAAACCAAATGCATCTTGAGCCCAACAGCCTTTGAAAGCAAACAATCCTGGGAGTTCAGTAAGGAAATGTCAACACTGTGGAGAACTTTTGGATTCAGAAAATTCAGTCATCCTATTTGATGTATGTTAACCATATCAATATTAACAACCTTCTGCTTGATTTCAGCACTGATTTGAGTCTATTTGATGTATGTTAACCATATCAATATTAACAACCTTCTGCTTGATTTCAGCACTGATTTGAGAGCTGAGTTACTACTGGTCTTGTATTTTAACTAGTTGTGAAAGCACTGAGAGAGTTGTTCTTGGGTTGAACTTGACCTGCCTCTGGGAATGCTCTCTGTTCTATCCATCTTGAAAAGCTTTATGCAAGTGCATTTCTCTGCCTTCCTTCTTCTCATCTGCACCCCTTGGGAAAATGAAAGATGCTCAAATGTAGATGTGAAAACTACAGTTGCTCTGTTTGACAATGGTGTCTTTCAGCTTCCCAATAAAAAATTATATTGCTGACCACCCATTTGACTGAAAAGTGACTCATTTTACTGACACATATCTGGCTTCGGATGCCAAAAGAAATAGGTCATTTCAAATTTCCTTTTTAAATCATAGCTTTGTGTTGCAACACTACTTATTCAAAAGTTAGATCATGAAGGTTCCTTCCGATGACCTCCAAATAATTAATCAAAATGTTCTTCAATAGGCTATATAAAAAGCAAGCAGAATATTCCTAATTATCAGTCTTTCTCTTGAGTCATATAGTTCTTGTAATTTCAAGGAAGAGAAACTCAAATGTAAAGTGTTACAATAGCCAAGCATACCAGCACTGTTATCTAACCATTCAGCAATTTTCTCTGCCAAGTCACTTTGAACCTTAGACTACTGAGAATGTCTTTTTAATTAATTTTAAGGTTCTCCTCTTTTTAGTTAAAAAATGGTCACAATTTTATAAGTAAAATTAAAGAAAAAATAAAATAGAACATCTGAGATATTTCCATTAGGCATTTTATATATATATATATATATATATATA
>NW_020172467.1:35530-78666 GCF_003031525.2 Neophocaena asiaeorientalis asiaeorientalis | reverse complement strand
TATATATATATATACATAGTTTTAATATATATACATATTTAAATGCACTGGGATAAATCTCCATCTTCTGTTTCAGTCGGACATAGGTGCGTTTTCTTAGGAATAGGGAACTCCTTTCACAATGGAAGTGGGGAAATTGGCTAGACCATCCATCTTGAAAATAATTCCATGAAGCCGCCATTTAAGGTTGTCTGGATCTCAGTTCCTTCTAGCAATCTACTACTCCAACAGTGTGTAGTTCATCAAATTCAGGTCTTTCTGAAGCCAGGCTAGAAGTACAGAGTGAGCTGGATGACTGAGGTAACCGACCAGAAAGGAGGAGGAAGAGGAGCAAAACAATTTCCCAGTTTCATTGTTTCCCATATTCACTGTGCTTTACAAGGGAAAAAATATTGGGGTCTGAGTTCCTCTCATTCTTAGCCATTGTTGGTTCAAAGTCTGAGAAAAAATAAAAGGTAAAAACGAAAATATGGAGTCCAGAATTCCATTAGCTCTCTTGCATGCAATATCACAACTTCAAAGGCCTTCCAAAATGAAGAGATAAACTTTTAAAAATATAGCCCAATCTTATCAATCTAAACAGGTAAACACTAAAAATATATTTTAGAAATCCAGTAAACACACTCACCACACTCAAAGCAAAGGAAGGCTTATGGCTTACCAAATGACAGTGGCTGTCTACAAGAGAGAGAAAGAATACTCCAAAATTCTATCTGACCTGGCCGAGCTCAGCACAGCTACTATCCTTCTTTCCTAAAATCAAGGCATAAAGAAATTGAATACAACTTGCCAAAATGTCATCTGCTGCCTCCAGAAGCAGATTAAAGAAGGGAGTGTCCAGAAATCAGGATGAAGAAAACTGCTTAGAGAAGACCCTTCTCCTATCAGTGGACCACCACGGTTTATCTGTGTCATAAAATGATGATAGGCCTTTTTATCATCTTCTTTTTATAATTTATACATTTAAATTTCAGTTAACATTTTTAAAATATCCAATCAGAATGACAGGCATTTCCAGAAGTATCAGTTTTCTTCATCCTCACCCTTTTGCAAATGTGAAAACTGAGGCTCAGTATAGCTGTCAAGGAATTTTCCTAAATCACTGAAGCTGTAAATTTGGAACCTAAGTCTAAATCAGTTTCTCATTTTATCTTGGCGAACTACTTAAAATTCTGTTTAGGGACGTGGGGAGGGGGAAGGGTAAGCTGGGACGAAGTGAGAGAGTGGCATGGACATATATACACTACCAAATGTAAAATAGATAGCTAGTGGGAAGCAGCCACATAGCACAGGGAGATCAGCTCCGGGCTGTGTCCACCTAGAGGGGTGGGATAGGGAGGGTGGGAGGGAGACGCAAAAGGGAGGGGATATGGGGATATATGCATACGTATAGCTGATGCACTGTTATACAGCAGAGACTAACACAACATTGTAAAGCCCTTATACTCCAATAAAGATGCTAAAAAAGTATATAAGAAAGATATACTATAAAATAGATACAGTGATAATATATCTGAGAGGTGGAATTATGGCTGCTTTTTAATCTATTTTTGGGTTATTTGATTACATGATTTCTCTGTAAAGAATATGAATCTCTTGTGTAATAAAAGTTACTCAAAACTAAAAACAAAACAAAACAAAACAATTCTGTTTAGGAAGAGAGGACAGAATGAAGGTTTGAGCATAGAAATCATCTAGAAATCACTGAAGATACTGGGCCTGTAGTGCAGTTTCATTTGTAGTGGGTTTGGCTTATATTTAGTTTAATTTCTATACAACTATCAAAGAAGGAGAAAGAAGTTGGGTAATATTTGCATTTGCAACTAATCAAAGCAGAATTGCTTTTAGCTTTAAGAAAAAGATCGTTTTGTGATCTTAGATGAACATCTTTATTCTCAAATGGAGCATAAGTAACATTTATTGGCTAAGATTATTTGCAATAAACAAGACTGTTTACTGTTTACCACCTAGTAGATGACTATTTGTAAGTCTCACTGAGTATGCTAAAAGCTTATACTGAGCTCTCATTTTACCAGAGTGAATTTAAATTTACTGCAACAGCCAGAATTAATGAAACCGGGTAAATGATGCAAAGATATTCCACAGGGTATTCTGCTTTAATTAGAGATAGAAAATGTGAGTCATTAGAGGTTTTTAAAAATGTTGCATTCTGTTACTTTCTCATATTTTAAATCTTGGAATATAGATGAAAACTAAAACATGTTAGCCACCTTAGTTCAGTTTTTAATGTATATCAGTTCTGAATTTATATTGAGTGAATAGTAAAGAGTCTGAATGAAGAACATAATCTGGAGGCATTCAGGTACAAGTAATAAACTTTATTAGAAGTTGAGTATCTGTTAATTAGCAGGCAGCTATATAAGTTAACTATAAAGCCACTACAATTCAAACATTGTAGCATTACTACATGAATGAGCACATATACAAAATAAACAGAAAAGAATATCCACAAATAGTTCTAAGTATGTCTGGGAAGTTTGATTTTGACAAAGTCAAGGTATAATCTTTAAAACTGATGCCTAGAAAACTACACACCCATTGAAAACTAAAGTCTGTACCTCACACTACATACCAAAATAAGTTAAACCAGTTGCACATGTAAGAAGCTTGCAAGTTGCCACTTTATCCTAACAAGATGTGTCTTTTACAAATGTTTTCTCCCACTCTGTGGCTTGTCTTTTCATTATCTTGATAGTGATTTTCACAGAGCAGAAATTTTCTATTTTAATGAAGTCTAGCTTATCAATTCTTTCTTTCATGGAGTGTGCCTTTGGTGTTATATTTTAAAAGTCATTGCCATACCCAAGGTCATCTAGGTTTTCTCCTATGTTATCTTCTGGGAGTTTTACAGTTTTGTGTTTTACATTTAGATCTGTGGTTCATTTTGAGTTAATTTTTATGAAGGATATAAAGTCTGTGTCTAGATTTTTTTTTACTGTGGACATCCAGTTGTTTCAGCACTATTTGATGAAAAGACTATCTTTGCTCCATTGTATTGCCTTTGTTCTTTTGCCAAAGACCAGTTGATTGTATTTATGTGGGTCTATTTTGGGGCTCTTTATTCTGTTCCATTGATCTAGTTGTTCTTTCACCAATACCACCCTGTCTTGATTACTGCACCTTCATAATAAGTCTTCAAGCCGGGTAGAGTATTTCCTTCAACTTTGTCCTTCTTCAGTGAGGTGATAGCTATTCTGGGTCTCTTGCCTCTTCATATGGACTTTAGAATCAGTTTGCTAATATCCATAAAATACCTTGCTGGGATTTTCACTGGGATCGCACTGAATTTCTATAGATTAAGTCAGAAAGAACTGACATTTTGATAATACTGAGTCTTCCTATTCATGAACATACAATCTCTCTCCATTTATTTAGTTATTCTTTGACTTCATTCATCACAGTTTTGTAGTTTTCCTCCTATACAGGTTGTACTTATTTTATTAGGTTTATACTGAAGTATTACATTTTTGGCAATGCTAATGTCAACAGTGTTTGGTTTTCTTTTTTTAACCTATTCCACTTGTTCATTATTGGTATGTAGGAAAGCAATTGCCTTTTGTATATTAACCTTGGATCCTGCAACCTTGCTATAATCACTTATTAGTTACAGGAGTTTTGGGTCAACTCTTTACGATTTTCTACATAGATGATCATGTCACCTATGAACAAAGACAGCTTTATGTCTTCCTTCTCAATCTGTAAACCTTTTATTTCCTTTTCTTGCCTTATTGCATTAGCAAGGACTTGCAGCGCAATACTGAAAAGTTATCATAAAGGAGGACATCCTTGCCTTGTGCTTAATCTTAGTGGGAAAGCATTGAGTTTCTCTCCAGTAAGTATGATGATAGCTATTGGTTTTCTTGTAGATCGTATTTATCAAGTTAAGAAAGTCCCTCTCTATTCCTAGTTTACTGAGAGTTTTTCTCATGAGTGCACACTGGATTTTGTCAAATTCTTCTTCCACATGTATTTATATGTTTTTTTTTCCTTTTTTTGTCTTGGTTGGATTATATTAATTAATTTTCAAATGTTGAACCAGCCTTATATACCTGACACAAATCCCGTCTGGTCATGGTATATAATTGTTTTTATACTTTTTTGGCTTCAATTTGCTAACATTTTGTTGAGAATCTCTGACACAATTTTTATCACATTTCTACTATAAAAGGTTTGGGATTCTAATGAATTTAAGCTATTAATTAGTCTTATCAAATTGTGCTTTTCATTCAAAGATACACCATAGCAGAACCCTCAGGGAATGGATGGTGAATGGTAAGGCCTGAATTTACACTTCTTTTATTCTTTATACCCTGAACCCGTCTCTCAACAAGTGTTTACAGTTGGTGTTTATTTTTTTGGAAATTAAACATAGCTCACTCCATTCATTCATTCAACAGATTGTACAGCAGAAGGGAGGCTTCTAAGGACGTAGGGTGTATTAGTGGGCCTGCAGGTTATTACAGGGAATCCAAGCAAGGCCTCATAATGGAGATGGTGATATTTGAGAAAAGACCTAAAAGAGTGAGTGGATGAGTACTGTAGGTAGTAAAGACAACAGCAATTCAGGTAAAGGGAACAGCAAGTGAAAATGTCTGCCTACTATACTTGTTGAACATCAAGGACTAAAGAGTATAAGGTGTTTGGAAAAGAGTGAGCAAGGAGTAGAGGTGGAGGAGATGAGATCAAATATATAATGTGGAGGGAAAACATGTAGCAACTTTCCAGCATTTTAAGAACTTCAGCTTCAACTATGATGAAGGGGAAGACACTGAAGTCACATAATTCTTCTGACTTACATTCTCGAAGGGTTCTCCGGCCACTGTGTTAAGGACAGATTTCAGAGGGATAATAATTAAGATGACAGACAATGAAATCTTAATCCTGAGTGGTAACAGTGGAAAAATCGAGAAACTGTCAAATTCTGGTTCTATCTCAAAGATACGGCTGACACATTGTGCTTCTGTACTGGATGTGAAAGGAGAGGGAAAGAAAAAAGTCAAAGATGAATCACGTTTTGTAACTGAGCACCAGGAAGAATGGAGCTGCCCTTTTCTGTTTTGGGAAGTCTACAGGAAAAGCATGAGTGACTATGTGTGTATTTGATTGCAAGGTATATTAAGTTTGGGATGTCGATTAAATGACAAAACAGAGATATTCTGTTAGTAACCACTCTTGTTAAGTGGACCCAATCCGTAAAGGACAACCATCAACCTACCTAATCTGCTCAATTTGAAGACCCATAAAGGACTCTGAGGCATTAGTGTGAAGAGGGCTTCCTTTTGCGTTTGTGTGTATGTGTGTCATTTGCTTTGACACTGTGGTTACGCTAAAGTGGCATTATTCTGGGCTTTCATCTTTGACAATATTTTTCTCACCAGGAAGCTTTTTTATTGGGTTGACACCAAATGAGTATTTGCCTGATTCTTCCTGTCCTGATTCTTTAACTATTTTCCTAGTTTGGACAGCCACAATTTGGTTAGTATTTGTTAATCTCGCCCTTCAACGTGGACACACTTGAAGCGAAGTGAACTCCCACCGCACTGATGGTAGACTCCATCTGAGCATGCTCAAAAGGGCACAGAAGGTTGTCCACGGGGAGGGTACTATCAGAGGCTGATTGACAGTATCTGTGTTGTAGACCAACTTAAAGGCAAACACATATGGTTCTTAAGCTTTGCTCCTCCTGATAATAGGCAATGGCGGGCTCTGGATCACAATGTTTGAACCCAGCCCAAATAGTTTTGCACTATATGTGGCATGACTATGATAAGGGGTATGTATCTTATCTAGCTTGTATCTTCTTTTCTATGCTACACAAATACAAGGCTGTCACTTTCTGAGACAATAAACTTTCTCTGGCTGTGACAGATTCAAAGCAGATGCCAAGTTAGAAACATTTCTGAATTAGGTGATTTGGGTTCCTTGACCAGGTTAAAAAAACAAAACTGTTTTTCTTCTTGGTTTCACATTTAAACAATATGTGTTAGTCTAAACGATATCACCCAAAAATAGAACTACTAAAATAACTGGCCCTTATTATTATTATTTTGATATAATAAATAACAGAGGGATATTGTTTTACTAATTATTACCAGCATTTAGTAACGACAAGCCAAACATTAAGCCTTTAGGAAATTTGTGAACTCCTTCATTTCTTACAATAACTCTGTCAGATTGGTACCAGTATTTATCACCATTGATGAAGAAACTCAGTTTCAGAGGAAGACACTGAGGCCCAGAGAGGTTGAATGTAACTTGTCCATAATTGCCCTAGATGCTATGCTAGTCTGCTTCATCAACCACTATCACCACTATCACATTTACTTAATTGGACTTTAGATTCAGATAAACAATTTTTCCTGGTTGCAAGGAGATCATTTAACAAGCCCAGAATGCAATGTTTGAAATGCAAGTCTGAGCCCAAATCTTAGAACCCTAAACCATGTGATCACTAAAAATACTGAGTATCAATTCTGAGCCTTATGAGTTTGCATTTAAAATAACAGGTCCTGTTAGGAATAAGTGTACAAATGGCATTCTAGGAGGGAATATATATAACAGGTGTTTTAAATTCCTTTAGTGGCAATGAAAAAGTATGAAGGCATTTCCTGCAACACTAAATGAGCTGACTTGGTTTTGGTGGGTAAACACTGAACTTTGTTTACAAAACTTCACCTGAAAGTATTTTCTAAGTATCCTGCTATTACTCAAAGTTAGCCTTGTTATCTCCTTTAACAAACAAGAATGGTAAGACACAGTCTCAGTTAGTATAGTATGGATAAGTCATTTGCAGTCTTGGGTAAACTTGTACCTTAACGAGTGTCTTCAATTTGGGGAAGACATGAATTCACAATTGCCATTCTCTATGTGTATTATTGTCATCTAAAGTAATTCCAGCAAAAGAAAGCTCTAGTTAGGTAGATCCTTTCATAAAGTGATGCAGTCACTCAGGAATACTTTATAATCTAAACCGACTGGACAGCCAGTAACCAATGAATTACCCTAATGCTGATTCATCTCAGAGGTCCTTTATTCCAATGACTTTCGCTGCTGTCCTTCTCTTTTCCTTTTGGGATTAAAAACTATGCATAAAGTCTTAGTTACTCTAAGGTTCACCTTGTACCTCTCCTGTCATACAACTCGTCACTTTCCCCATCATATGCCACCAAATGCCAAAAAGAAATCTGAGTACTCTGCAGTCATGGCACAGGTATTTCTAAAGAGGTGAACACCTGTTCAAAAATCACTAATCCGAGAATATATATATGAGGAAATGAACTGGGGGCATGACTGGAATCAACTTAAACTGTGAGAAGCCAGCAGGGCAGATATGTGTGTCTGTATGTGCCTTAAAGAATAATGTTCTCTATGAGAAAAAATGCTTTATTGCCCCACACTTTAATCCAATTAATATCTGGGAATATATTTCAAGACAACTTGTATACATGTGTATGTACATAATGTTAGCATTGTATATTATTTGTGTTATGTTCTCCCTTCTATTCATGGTAATATGTTGCCTTTAAAGCAAAGAAGATGGTATAAGCCAGGTTCGAGGGGTGGGTTAGAGAGAGCACGATGGCCCGCTAAATCTTTTAAGCTCCACTCTGTGCCACTCACGTGCTACAAAAGGATTTATTTCAGTGTGAGGTAAGATGTAAGTGCTGCTTTAAGAATTTAACTGAACCAAAATGACCTGGGGACCAGGATGCTAGTCTACTGTTATAGGTACCGTTCTCCTGGGGAAAAAACCAACATACAATGGTGCATTAGTCTGCTTGGGCTGCCATAATAGAATACTAGAGACTGGAGGCTTAAACAACAGAAATTTCATTTCTCGCAGTTCTGGAATTCTGCAGTCTAAAATCAAGATGCCAGCAGAGTTGCTTTCTTCTGAGGCCTCTCTCCCTGGCTTACAGACAGCTGCCTTCTCAATGAGTCCTCACATGGTCTTACCTGTGTGTGTGCATGGACAGAGAGAGGTCGCTGATGTCTCTATCTTCTTATAAGGACACGAGTCCAGTCTGATTAGGGCTTCACGATTATGACCTTATTTAACCTTAATTACCTCCTTAAAGACCCTATTTCCTAATACAGTCACATTAGAGGTGAGGGCTTTAACACAGGAATTGGCGGGGGCGGGGAGGGGGGATACAATTCAGTTCCCAATAAACGGTGTGAACTGGGACCAAAGCACGTGATCACAATGGAAATGCAAGGGCAGGACAAGAGGGACTTGGAAAGGACGAAGAGAAGATATTTGTGAAGGGTAGAGAGGACTTAAAGACAGCACTAATGTTACCAACGCAAGCACAGGGGGGCTGGAGACGCCTTCCGGAAGAGCCCCTCGCAGGGCTTTATATGCCATTACCCTCCTCCCCATCACTGTCTCCTGCAGGGTGACTCATGCATTTTCCAACGTAAGAGCAGCCTGTCTTTTATCAAACGAGAATCGTTAGGACCTAGTGTAAAGAGTTTTTAGGGTGGTACAATAGACTATAACTAAGGAAAATGGGACGGCGTTAAATGAAGGGGATTTAGACTTCAGCAAAAAAAAAAAAAAAAACAGACCGTAATATTGAGCTCTGTTAGGGTAATATTCAGTTTCCCAAAGGAAGAGCTGACACATTCATTCAGCGATCCAAAGCCAGTTTCAAAATTGCACTCCAGTGTGTTCGGCAAACCACTGTCCGAAGCTGTGAAGCCTCTTCCCTTTTTCATCTACCTCCCAAGGTACCTGAGATCCAATGTCACCGGCCAGACCATCGTAACGTCCCATCTGACTAGCAGTCGTGCTAACCCTTAATCATTTCCATTAAATGTTTGTGCCATCAGAAACCTGAAGATCGTTCACAAGCTGGCTTTGATTGCACTCCCTAGAAGCAGACTCTGAGATGAGGATTCGTGCACATGTTCCCAGGGAGACTGGCAAACGGAGGGGTGAAGCAGAACAGAGACGAGATGAAGCCACGCAAAGACACACACCCAGCAGGTCCTGCAGAGGGTAGTTTCACCACTCTGAAGTGCAAGTGGTGCCTCAGAGCTGGTGCCAAGGAGCTGGGCTTTCCTGCCCCCTCATCTACCCGTCACTGGCTAAGGGCTACACCAGAGTGATTTCCAGGCACCACAGTCAACCTTCAGGCACTTCCGTTTCTCCAGGTGTTCGGACAAACTCCAGTAGCCCAAGCGCAGTTTTCCCAAAAAGAGTCCCAGGTACCTACTATGGCAGTGAAAGCACATCAAAGCCAGTGGGAACATAAAAACTGTAAAAAGGAATTCAAGGGAATCTGGCCAAACACACACACCCTAATTGCACAATTCTACTAAAATACAGGCAAAGGAAAAAGTCATGAATGGGCACAAAGATTTAACTGGGTATGTTTGTTGCAGTGCTGTTTTAAATGGATGTGTCAACTAGGATGCTTTTGGTTTCAGGAAACAGGAACCTCAACTCAAACTGGGCTCAGTAAAACAGGGAGTCTGCCGGTTCACCCACTGAAAGGTTCAGTCGTAGTTCGAGTTTCCACCATGGTTCTACCTGGGCTTCTCTGCCAGTTCTCCCAGCTCTGCCTTCCTCCATGTGCAGACTTTGTTCTTAACTTGGCTTCCACGTGCCTTTTTTTTTTAAATGGCTGCAGCTGTTAGAGGAGAGGAATTTTTTCCCCCTTTTCCTAGCCACAGAACACATAGAACATACTGAGCTTCATTCCAGCGGAATTAACTGTGGTTCCGTGCTTGCTCCTGGACCAGTCCCTGTGGCAAGAGGGCATGGGGCCACCTTGGGTTAGTTTACACCAAGCAGGGCTGATTTGGGGCGGGGAGAGAGAAGGGAAATCCTACCCTGACCACGCAGCTGACAGGCAGCGGACAAGGGGAAGTTCTAAATAGCCACTAGAGCCAGGCAAACTGAAGATAACCTAAAATAACTGTAAACTGGACACTGGTTTTACCATTTATCTTCATTCGGTGGAATACCACACATCCATTTAAAGCACGTAACAAAACAAAAAATTGTTGAAAATATACTTTTTATAGAAAGAGTAGATTATAAAACTCTTGGAAAGACATACACCCATTCATTAACAGCCATTATCTCTATGTGGTGGCATTCTGTTTGGTTTTAAGATTTTCATGTTGAAGTTTTACTTACCCATATTCATATTTTCCAAAATTTTATAATAAAATATTTTTCTTTGTAACAAGAAACATATCCATTCCACTACCTTCATGCTTTTTAAGGGGCTGCATTTTTCTCATCTGCTTTTCCCATTAAACTTCCAAAGTAGGTAGTGTAGCATTTATTCTTTTTTTAATAAAAGAAATAGGTCCAACAAAATTACGTGACATGCCCAAGTTCTCACAGCAAGTTATTATAGGAGTTGATGTTAAAAATCAAGGAATCTCGGTTTCTACGGCAATTCTGTTCCAGTTCTCCATGTTCAGTGATTCCTTTTCCTGAGCTGATAAGGAATAATCAAACTCTTGACACCTTTACTCCAAACAAAATCAGCGCTGACAAAGGGACTTCTCCACTCGGCACCAAAAAGGTTCAACATTTCCAAGAAATGCCGTTCCTTTCGTGTCACCCCAAAAGCAGTCTAGTGGACCCAGCCCTGATGAACAGGATTATTAGTGACACACAGTGAATGGGGTTCTCCGGCCAGCCCCCATTAGTGGCGCATGGCTAACTGCTGACTGCTGGGGCCAGTCCTGTTGGAATGGGAAACCTGACTCTACGTCCATGGGTTATTTTGTACTTTGTTAACTGTCAGTGCTGGTGTCACAGAGGACTGATCCAACCATCGGGGCGCAGGGACTTCTCCCAGTTCACAGGCCCAAAGATGCACTGGGATGTCTTTCCAACCTCTCCATCAATAGCAGTGCCAAGCCCTCCCTTGGGAAAATAACGCTAATAGAAAAATCAAAATACCAGATCCATGTCCTGAGTGAACCATGCCACGTGGGATTTGGATAAATAATCGTCACACCCGCACCCTCATTACCAGCACCAAATCTCTCAGAACCACTACAAATCATCTCATTTTATCCTTCATGTATTTTCTATGAAATATCAGCCTTATTCTAAATTTAGGCCATTATTTGAGACTACCCAGGCCATATGGAACCCTCAATTCTGAAGACAAATGAAAAACATAAGGTCTCCTTAAGGCCTAATGTAAAACTTCAAACTTCTGTGGCTCCAACATCAGCCGACTTCCCGGAGGACATTTGCCTGGTATACGGCTGCACTGTGTACTGTGACATTTTCTTCATCTATGGTAACATCGAGTGTAGGGCTCATCCCCTTCTGGACACATGGGAAGATTACATCCTTGCTTCTTTTACCTTTGGGTCCCGTGACTAGTTCTGGCCAATTGGTTCTATGTGGCAATGATATGTGTCATTTCTGGGCCAAAGCACTTGACAGACAGTGAGACCCTCCACTCGCCTCCACCTACATCATCGATCACGGAAGTATGTGTTGAGATGGAGGGACCACGAGGTCAAAGCAGCCGTTACCATTGAGCCAACCCTTGGAAGAGTCTCCCAGACCCACAGCCAACATTAGGTGAATGAAAAATAAATGTGTATGTTTTAAAGATACTTAAATCCTGTGTTGATTGTTACAATAACACAACTAGCCTACCTTGGCTAATATACATGCTTACTATGGGGTCAGTCACAGTGCTGGGCACTTCACATGCATTATCTCACTTACTGTTCAAAAGCAAGATTGATTCTATTATGATTCCACTTCACTGATGGAGAAACAGAAAGGTTAAGTAACTTATCCAAGATCACACAGCAACTAAGTGATGCAACTGGATTAGACTCCTAAACGTACATTCATAACCACCACATTGCTAAAGAAGCCAAAGGTGAGCTCATAATAATGAGCTGAGTCAGAAGAAGGAGAGAAGTAGGGAGCAAGAGAGCCTTAAGGGCTAGGATTGAGAAAAATTTGAGGATTAGGAGAAAAGTAGGCACCTTAGAGGAAGGCCTAAGGCATCAACTCCCAAAATAATGTTTGGCAATTTAACTACATCAGAATTATTAGAGGTTTAAAAACTACAAATATATAAACAAACTAACAAACAGTTAACTGAATTACATTTGTGTAAATGGAACATGTCACAATCAAGATGAGTATAGCAAAGTTTCACCTATATTAAATGCTGAGAACAATTGACTGTTTTCCTATCAGGTGGAACACTGAGCCATTTTTCCTCACAAAATACTTTATTTCCAATGGTTACTCAGATGCCAGTCTTCATATAAACCCAACAAAAATTTTAGGAGAATAAATTCTATTGACCATTCATTTGTTCAGAATATAACCAGACTTGGCATTCCATTGGACAGTAAATCAAAGAACCCAAAGCAATAACATTGAACCAGAGTCATTGTGGCATGCCTTAGATGCAGACACATATATTGCCACTTTTAAGAAAATTTTCAAGATGTGATTATAAATAGACATCTCCAGAAGTTAGTAAAAAAAATCTAAATTCAAAATTTCAAGCAATAAGCGTAAAAGATGATTCTTCAGTAAATTAAAATTCATTTTCTAACAATGTTGGAAAACATCTACTTACACATATACACATTTGTGCATATAACATTTTATTATGCTTTAAGGAAAGCCTATTGGAAGATGAATATAAATGTATCACGTCTTAATATCCCCAAAGTTTAACTCCACCTAAATACTGACAATGAAAAATACCAATTTTAATTTAACCCGTAACTATAGGTTTACTTTAGAATCTATGGAACTGTTTTAATTTCTTAACTTGTCAGAATCCACCTGCCCTCCACTCCTGCCTTTAGTTCCTGGTTTCAATTTCCATCATTTCTGCCCTGTAGTCTTCATGTTTTTTCAGTTAGACTCTGGACTAAATATCAACAGAGGACAGAGACACCCGCCCCCCCGACCAACGAGAGGAGGTGCCATTTACATTCTTTATTGAGATGTGCCTATAAACTCATAAAAAATATCCAAGGAATAAACAAAAACTTAAAGTAGGTTGTCACCTAATGAGACCTTCTCCTAAGGTGGTGTCCACTGAGCACAAGGGCTCTAAAATGATTCCAACCTTCACGTTTCACATATTGCCTTTTTAAAGCAATTTAAAGTACCCCCAAAAGATGTTTTAGAATGGGAGGAAAGCCAGTTGGAGGAGATACAGGAAAGAACAAATACCCATCACCTCGCTGTCCCACCTCTCCCCCGCACACGATTGCCACTACAGTTTGACTTCTCAGGGATCCCAGCACAGCAGGCCAGCACTTATTCTCACCCTTTGGTAAATGCCCTTCCCAGATCCTTCTTCTTACCAGAACCTGCATATCCATTCTTCAGAGCCCAGTTCAACTGCCACTTCCACCATGAAGCCCCCATGAAAGTTCAATCCACTGGGATCTTTTCTAAATTTCTATTGTTCCAATCTTCTTTTACCACACACTCAGGATGGGCTTGTTTTGGTCAACATTTCCATGTGATTAGTCCTCTTCCCCAACCTAGACAGTAGCCTTCACATATTTTTATTTTCCAGAGTACCTAGCATGACACTGATCACTAGCAGAGGCTGAGTTTCAATGTGTTGTATATCCACTAACACATTCTGTATAAAAATATGACCTGAGAAACGCAGCTCAAAAATCATGCCATGACTGAATTTCATTATGGTGAGACTAGATGGAAGGCAAGGGCTTCACAGTTGTAGTAATACCGATTTTTTGGAAAACTTGGTTTCAGTAGTACTAGCTTTTGTCCATTAAGTAGCAACCACTGCTGAGCATGTCACACAAAACTTCCAAGAACCCAACATTAATGCTCTTTCATGCGAAATTTTGAAATTCAATTTAGTTATGTTATAGAACAGGAATCACTGAAAACAAGCTGACTCTCCAACAATAGGGGAAGAGATAAGTGAAACGTAGGGTATGTTGCTGACGCCTCCCTTCCCGCCTTGGGTGGCAGCCATGGCTTCGGCATAACTTCCCCCACCCCCAATACAAGCCAGTCCAAATCATCTCATCCTCCCACCCTTTGATACAATGATTCTATCAGTTGTGGGCAAAAACCCAGCTAATCAGTTTGTGGCATTCCCTATCTGCACTGGCTGGTTTCGTCTAGTCCACTCAAAGTGAAGACAGAGCTTTTGTTTGACAGCTGGGGGAGAAGACCTGTCTGGCAAGTCCAGTGCTATGGACTGAACTGCATCTCCCACCCCCAAATTCACATGAAGCCCTAACCTCCAATGGGATTACATTGGAAGATATGGCCTTCAGTTGGTTATTAGGTTTATAGGAGGTCATGAGGGTGGGGTGCCCTTAATGGGATTAGTGCCCTTACAAGGACAGACACCAAAGAACTTGCTTCCTCTCTCTCTCCACCCACAGGCAGCAAGAAAAGGCCATGTAAGGGCAAAGAGCCGGCAGCAGTCTGCACCCAAGGAGAGAGCCCTCACCAGATATTGACTCTGCTGGCACCTTGATCTTGGACTTGCAGTCTCTAGAGTGATGACAGATAAATTCCCATGGTTGTGGTATTTGGTTCTGGCAGCCGAAGGTGACCAGGACATCCGGTATGTAGGTGTGAAGCCTGAAACAGGAGGGGCCTTTTATATCCCCTGAAGAAAGCCAGCCTGAGGATGGAGCCTTCTGAAGGAAGGGCAGACCTCTTGAGACAAAGAAATGCAAAAATGTCCTGATGACCTCACTCCTAATGCCACCTGAAGTTTGGGCTTCTTTCGCTTGCTAATAAAAGCCTAACATGCACAAATTACACAGGCACAAGAATAAGGTTTAAAAGAGAATAAGGAAACATGAAAACATTGAATTTTCAGGGCAGGGAGGTTGGCAGTTTCTCTTTTATTCCAAATCAGTTCACCTCCATTAAGAGCTTACAAAGGGTCAGATATATGCATTATCTCATTTAATCCCCATTTAACAAGGAGGTAACTCTAAGTGCAATTTTAATGTTTGTTCCATGAATTAAAACTTGAATTAATAATTGAACTGTTAAAAAATTACTTTATATGCTGCTAGAAAACATTCTCCTATAGAATAGCATCAGTTTAGAAGTTGGTTGATACTGAAGAATCACTCTACATAATACCTGAAGGGCAGATGGACAATCTCTTATCCAAACAAGTTTACAAAGGAAAAATAGAGCCAGTTGAACCTCACATAAATATCACTTAATCCTGCTGTTTATTACAGTTATACCAATATGGTTCATAAATAAGATGACCACAACACTAGGGACACGGTAAGGATTCAATAAATATTTGTTGAATTTTATAAACAACCATGAGGTTAACCCTCTGCCATGTATTTCATTCCTTTAATAGTGTTTATTCAAATGCTTCTGTTGAGATAGCATTTCCATACTAGTCTGTTCAAACTAAAACTAAGAATTACACTCACCTGAATCCACATCAAACTGGCATCTCATTCCTCTGTCTGGAAGTCCTTGATATTTTAAAATGCTGTGCTCAATAGCTTCCATACGCCTCTCCAGACCCCCTCTCCAGCCTTTCCACGCTGTCACCCGTATGATCTATATTGACAAGTTCCAGTTGGGTTTGGCCAACAGAGCAAACAGACAGTAGTCAGGAGAAAGAGGCTGGAACACTTATCCCCCTGACTTTCCTTCTGCAGGGCCACCACAGGCTGGCAGTCTCCTGTCATTAGCCACTTCCATACAACCTGGCTCCACAAGTTGGTATCTCCACTGAGGGTAGTGCTAACAGAGCCCCACAAACAACCCACTGTTTCTAGCCCCAGCAGATGGCACAACTGCCTGTGATTCTGCTCCACACATAAATAATCCCTTTATCAAACTCACTACAAATTATCCAATTAGGGTATGACATTTGATTTCTCCAGGACCCTGACTGATACGTAGTGCCCAGGCAAATTCGTAATACAAGTTGAAATCACAAAGTATACACATGCTCTCTTAGCAAAATAAGACCTACAAGTTATGCAGATGTGGGAGATGTGTCTCATAAGTTGACTTAGTGGCCAAGTATTAAATACTACAGTAGAGATACCTAATTTTTTTTCAGATCTCCATAGAAATTAAAAGAGGGCAAAAAACATTTTAAGCCACCACGAGGTGTCAAGGCCACCTTGACTTCCTTTCTTTCCTCTACCATTCTTGGAATTCTAAGTCTCACCCCAACCCAAAAGTGAAAATAGGTAGGAGGAGGGGCACAGCTCTGACTTCTACCCAACTTTGTAGGTCAAAGTATGGAGGAATCTGGGGATGACTTATGTTAAATCCTGGCTTCTGGAACCATCTAAGTGGGCCAAGCCTGAAAACTCAGACAAGGAGTTCCTGACCTCCCCTTCTCTGGGAAAAAACAAGACACTGGTTGTCACCAGCAACCTGTACGGCTCACTCTAATGAGGACTCGAAATGATTGGACACTTGTGCCCGAGGGAGACAATCTGCTTCATCATAAGAAGTGGCATCAGCTCTACTGTCATTGATCAGCAAAGAGTAAGTACCCGGATTATAGGAAGACTTCCACGGACAACTGCATTTTCAGTTCCAGAGTCTCTCTCCATCTAGAGACATTTAGGAGAACTCCTTAACCTTTCAAGCGGCATGCTGTTTCAGGTTCTACTCTGTATTGTGTCAGGGACTGGGTCTCTGGCTATGCCACCCACCCCAATCCCATCCTGGTGAGATGGTGAGAACATGTGCCCTCGCCTGCAGTTCAGCCCCTTTGCTTTGGGAGGTGCAGGTTTGCCCCCCCATTTGCCTGTCTTTGGAGCTTTACGTCACACTCCATCGGGCCTCTGATGAGAACAGAGGAGGAAAATACAGGAGTGTTTCATGAAACAAATGGGGTGCCACTCCTTTTGCATCTCTGTCAGCTGTGCCACCGTGACCATGAGGAACAGAAACGAGTGCAGCCCTGAGGAAGCCTTGGCTAACTTCTCAGCCCACAGTCTGTGGAAGCAGGGAGGAAGTCTTCTGTCCTGAACACTGCCAGCCCTCCATACCTAACGCACCTAAAACAGTCGGCACTTATCCCACCATGTCAGACTGCTGCGGGCAGAGCCACAAGCCCTTTTAGAGCTGGGACGTCAGTGGTCTCCCAAGTCACCTTGGAAACGTTCTCTAAACATAGCACATGATTTTCAGGGTGGCTGCCACTTCCAAGGTTTCAAGGATTAAAGGGTGAGCTTTAACTTGGAAACCAGAGGATTCCATAGCCCTGAAATGGCATAGGATGAATGAGCAAGGAAAACCCTGTGTGTGGATACACAGGACCTCATAACAAAACCTTTGTCCCTCAGCTGGACAATGGGGCGCCACGTGGTCTGCACAGCAGGGTCCTGGCAGATACCTTGGTCTGGTGGGGATGCCACGGGCAGGGACTCTGAAAACAATGTAACCGAATTAGGTCTTCATTCATATGACAACTAGGGTATTGATTTTGTATTCAAAAGATAAAAACCGAGTTTTACTTCAATAACAAGTATGCTTGCTTTGTTGTTTGTTTACTTCTCTCCTATTAGAATCTTTGTGTACATGAGGTCTGGCGTTCATCATGGGCTTGTTCAGACCTATCTAGGATCTCCTGTGAATAGAAACAACGTGTGGGCCCTAACAAATCAGAGGGTAATATGTTAACCAGATACCACTCTCAAAGGGTCATTCCAAAGAAAAATGCGTTTTTGTGCACGAGGTTCTTTGAGCTGCCAAGAAAAGAGATATGCTGTGCATCTGGTCCTGTTAATAACTTCTTTGGTTTTCATTTGTGCTCCTACCTGCAGTAACACAAGCAGCTATGTAGCCTGCGTCATTCATTCATGCACACACTTAAAGTTTACGTACGAAAGTAAACGCTGGACCCTCTCACTTTTTTCAAAGTCTACATTTAAATAGAAAGCAGGGGGCAGGGGACAAATAAAACCTCTGTTCCATCCTTGTTTACATCTAAGTCTGTAACTCCCTGTAATTCATCTTTTTCCGGGGATCTAACGTACAGCATGGTGACTATAGTTAACAGTGTGTTATATACTTGAAATGTGCAAAAAGAGTAGATCTCATGTGTTCTCACCACAAAAAAAGGTAACTATGTGAGGTGACAGAGGTTAATTAGCAGTTAACCTCTGAGTTAGCAATAAAGTCAAGGGCAAGAACCCAGCATTTGCAGGAATCCTTATTCTTTAGCTAACACATATCCTTGCCTCACAACAGGAAAGTTCTCTTTCCCTCATCCTAGTACAGCTTTAGACTCAGGCCGACTTAAGTTCAGTCTGGGGCTTCGACGTGTACTCCCTGCATGACTTAGGGTAATTGCGACCCCTCTAGATTTCAGTTCTCTCACCTGTAAAATGGGGTGATTCATACCTACGTCATGAAATGTGGAGAGGACTGAATGAGATGAAGTCTGGAGACACTTAGCCAAGTACCCGGCATTGTGAGTGCTGAGTAGCAACTGGTTTTTGTTGGGGAGGGGGTCGTGGTTATTGACAGACCCCATTCTCACCACACTGAACACTAGTTGAGAGGCACCGTGTCCTCTGCCCCTCACCACAGTACCATCCACAGAGTGCAGACGCCATCAACACTTGCTGAACCGAATAGAAAGCACAGTGAGGACAGTAATCAAGTCATTCAGCAACTGTCTGTTAGGCACTTACTGTCTTCTACAGAACACCTTAAACTCTGGAGGTAAAGCCGCCGTAAAGGCAAACAGGTAAACTCCCTGTCTTCGGAGAGTTTACATCCTAGTGGTAGAAGGCAGATAATCAACAAGTAAAAAAATTACGTAATTTCCGATGCTGATAGAGCAATATGAACTATGAAACATTAAAGAGAATTATGGAGTGGAGAATAACTTGGAGTGGCGAATAACTTGGAGCGGGGAACAACTCTGTACAGAAACATTAATGAAATCATCTTTGAAGAAGTGGTGTTAACTCTGAGAATTGAACGGTAAAGAGCTAACCACGAGAAGATCTAGAGGCAGAGGATTTCTGGGAAGCAAATATAAAAACCCAAAGTCAGGTACAAGCTTTTAGTATTTGAACAACAGAAAAGCAGCCTGCATGGTAAGTATGTGAGTGTTTGGCGTGGGGTGGGGGACAGCAGAGCCAAGGACCTCACTACGGACAGCGAGGGTAGTTTGAACTGTTTTCTAGTTATGGTAGGAAGGAAGGCATCAGAAGTTTTCAGTATTTTCTCAGAAAAGATGCCTGCTTGGTACATGATTATGGGATGAAGCAAATGAGGCTGTCCGGGCTCCTGCATAATTATTTCATGCTAATACAGCAGGCAAGGTTGTCAAAGCAGGTACTGCTGTGGCTGGTATTCAGAGTTGTTGTATCCAAGGAATGTATTTCCTCAGAAAAATCAAATCAAATCAGGACTTGCTTTTAACTTCAGAGAAGAGAAAATGAGATCAAACCTATCAATTCATTCAATGTCAGAAGTCTATAAAGATTTATGGGCACGGGGAGATCAGCTCGGTGCATTGTGACCCCCTAGAGGGGTGGGATAGGGAGGGTGGGAGGGAGACGCAAGAGGGAGGGGATATGGGGATATACGTATAGCTGATTCACTTTGTTATACAGCAGAACCTAACACACCATTGTAAAGCAATTATACTCCAATAAAGATGTTTAAAAAAAAAGATTATGGAAGTGAGGTAGGGGAATCTTGCTTTGAAGCCCTTCTCAATCAGAAAAGTTTTTAACATCTTATCTCTGCAAGAGACCATTTTTCCCTTTATGTTGGAGTTCAAACACCCTATTTACCAGGATTCACACCCTAATCTCCAGGAAGTAAAATTTTATAGTGATTAATCTAAACCTCAAGAACCCAGAAAAATGAAAAATTCCTGGGAATGGGATTGTGCCATACTAGTGCTGTACCATTCCATGTCTCATCAGGAAAACGGAAGCCACTATAGGTATTGCAGACAGGAAAGTTAATACAGGAAACAGATATCTGGAAAGAGCCGGCAGAGAGAAAAGTGACCAGGTGAACTTAGCCACAGGCCAGTAATTGCAAGAAGCTGTTCCCATCCTGGAGGAACAAAAGGAAAATGTTACTCAACGTCCGCAATCCATACACCATTGCCAGAACATTCCATGCTGGTGTTGTTGGGAGAACAGTCTGGGTTTCTTTGCAGAAAGTTGAGTCTAAACTTGTCCACAGCGGTCATGGTTGCTACTGGAACCAGAGGCTACAGGTGCTTTGTTGCTGGAATACCCACTGCCTGGGCAGGATGCCTAGAGTCTAGACTTGTCTACCACCACTGCCATCTCTGCTGCACCGCAGAAGCACATAAAATATTGTTTCCTTCCTCATGCCTCCTAATCTCCTACCAGTGCCTCCAATTTGTAGAAGGTAACTAGAAGCCATCGGGCAGGGGGATTCTAGAAATGCAGTTTTCTTGTAGCCTTGTGGCCTCCCACGATACACAGGAGAGCATGGAAGAGTGGAAATGGAGCCTGAAGCCAGGAAACTAGTAAGTAGCACTTCTCCTCTTGAGCTTCACTGTTAGAAGTCCTAGTAAACTAAGGCAAATAAAGGTTGCCTGGAGATGTTCTGAGAAGTGTTTGTGACTATAAAGAAGAAAAGGGAGAATCTGAAAATCTAGAGAAGGGAAGAGGATAAGCTTGCGAGATGAGCAAGAACTGTAGTGCTTCCTTTGCATACTGTCTCTTTCTTAAGCTACTTTCCTTTACCAATCAATCTATTGAAGAAACCAACCAAGCCTCATTCACTCTAAAGTGTAAATGACTGATAAGAGTTTCAAGAACAGCCAGTACAGTAGGCAGGAAAAACTTAGAAATATCAAGGAATAGTAGCACAATGAAAACTGACCCAAAACAGTTTCTCAGCCTCAGAACTACTGACATTTTAGGCCAGGGAATTCTTTGTTGTGGGGAGCTGTCTTTTATACTATAGAACATTTAGCAGCAGCCCTGATTGATATCATGCCCAACTTGTGACAATGAAGAATTTCTCTAGACATGGCCAAATGTTTTCAGGGAGCAAGATCCAAAATCTCTTACAGAAACTTAAGTGGAGAATTAGAGTGTATGTAGCCTAATGAGAGAGGAAGGGAGGGATTTCAGGCAGGAACAAAACATCAAATGCAAAGGTAAGAAAACATAAAACAGGAATGAGGCTGAAGCGTAGGGTGTAAGGAAGGGAATGGAGGGATGAAGCTTGGTGGCAGAAAGTGTTTACTATGCCAGGCTACAACTTTGAGCTTTAATTTCTAGACAATGGGGAGCCATTGAAGGATCAGGAGTAGGGCAATGATTTATTCAAATTTGAGATCAGAAGCATGTCTTTGGTGGCTGTGTGGATAACAGAATAAGGGTAGAGGAGATGAAGAGAAAGGAAGCCAGTTACCTATTTGTCATCATCCTGACCAGATAAGGATCGATATGAAGGCAAGATGAGTGATCCTTAGGAGAGAGGGAATACAATTTAGTGATTAAGTGAATGTGAAGAGCAAGGAAAAGGAGTACAAGAATTGCAGGTTGAAGGCTCGAAACAGGAAAATGAAGCAGCCTAAGAAATCGGTCTGTCGTTTATGTTGCACTTTTTTTAGTTGACAGGTCCTACTTTGGATATGTGAGTTTGAGTTGTCTGTGGGACATCCAGTCCAAGATGTCTAGTGGGTAATTCTATATATATAAGCCTGTCGCTCAGGAAAGGGATCTGGGCTAGATCTGCTTGAGGGTCTTCAGATTAGACAGCAATTGACACACCCACGAACTGCACCGTGGAGGGAAAGCAGACAGCATGAGCAAAGACCTGAGGACAGACTTCAGGGGAATGTTAACATTTGAGGAAGGGAGAAGTCAAGGAAAAAAAAAACCGTAAAACGATTCTGAAACCAGCGAAAGTTTGAGAGGAGAGAGTTCCCTGGCCGCCCAGTGGTTAGGACTCAGCGCTTCCACTGCAGGGGGCACAGGTTTGATCCCTGCTCAGGGAACTAAGATCCCGCATGCTGCACCTAACCCTCCGGTGACAACGGGTCTGGTATGCCTGACCCAAAGGCCGCTGAGGAAGGATACGTAAGAGCACAAGAAAAAGCCCCTGGATGGCCACTGACTGGAGTCCAGCACCCCGCACGCTCCCCCTTTCTCCCTTGCCCACCCACTCCTATTACTGGGACACCCCTCTTGCTCTTTCCCAAGGAGCCTGGCTTGGGAGGGAGGGCTCGGGCTGGCCTTGGGTTCAAGCTCAGAGTGACAGTCTGGTGGGCAGGCAGGGTCATGACTCAGTTTTGTCTACTAGTGACAGACCAATGTGTCTAGGCCTGTTGGCCCTGCTCCCCCATCTGATTTGGGGGGGGCGTCAACCTTATCGAGGTGTAATTTACATACAGTAAACTGCGTCCATCAGACAACGGGGATGAGTTTTGACAGATACTCAACACTCATGAAAAACCACCACCACATTTAAACCACACAATATTCCCACCCCACCCCCCAAATTTCCTCGTGCCCCTTTGCAGTCCTTCCCTCCCTCCACCCCCAGGCCACCACTGATCTGCTTTTGGTCCCTAAGGATTCCGCAAGCTGCGCGGCGTGGCCAAAAAAGAAGTTTGCGAGGAAAGGAGTGGTGAGCTGTGTAGAGAAACCAAGCAAGGTAAGGACTAAAAATCAGTTCCACCATTGGATACCGCGATCAGGAGCCCCTGGTAACCTTTGTCAGGAAGGTCCAAGGATTTGATAGCACTAGTATTTCCATGACAAGACTGAGCATGTTTTTAGGCTGAGAGAATGGACCCAGAGAAGGAATGATTAATACTGGTCAGACCTTGAGGAAAAGCGTGGAAATGAAGGGTGCAAACAGCGGTAGGGCCAATCTGAAAGGAGGGCAGGACCTCTCTGAGACAGGGGTTTGAAGATGACGTGTTCAAGTGACAGAGAATGTTCATACCTCTGAGAAACAGAAGGCAAGGCCACCTGCTAAGAATTAGATCAAATGAGGTCCTGCGAGAGGAAGAGCTAGATTGGGCATTCCAGGAGGGGGTAAACGTTTCTTATAACTATCACAGGAAGGGAGAGAAATCAAACACAAGAGAAGGTTGTCCAGGCAGCTTTGATGACCCAACTGAGATCTGAACCCACTTGCTTTCAGAGGGGCCACTTTGTAGGGATGTGCAGTTTTCTGGGATGCACTCAACAGCTCAAGTTAGTAGACTGAGTTTGGGTAGACCCTGACTGCACTGTCCAACAGAATATGGTAGAAATGATGCTATGTGAGCTTCTAGGTCAGGCCATTAGACACTGGCAGCTTCTACTTCTGGTCTGTGGAATACTGTCTTGGAGCCTTGGGCAACGGTAGGACAAGTTCAACTACTCTGCTGGAGGGACCACGTGATGAGGGAGAGACCACACAGAGAGAGCAGGGGGCCAGCTGAGCCCCGCATCCATCTAGTCCCTTCCGTCAAGGGGCCAGGCATGCGAGCAAAACCCACCAGGACCCTCCAGACCAGTTTAGCACTGAATGACCCAGTCCGTGCAACATGCTGGGTCCTGCCCAAATTCCAGACCCACAAAACCATGACGAGAAATGATGAGAAGCTGTGGTCTCAGTGGAGCTGAAGACTTCAGAAGTAGGGCTGTCCCAGGTTTGGAGCAGCTTGGTGAGGCAGGTGGTGATAAGATCATGGTAGTATTATAAACATCGGGGAGATATTGCTGACAGACTGTGGGAAGGGGGAAAAGCCTACCAGGTTCAGATTATTGCTAATCATTCCTAGCAGTTCTTACTTTAAAAAACAGGATTCAAGGAGGAAAATTGTTCACCAGCAGTCACCTCAGCTGCCACTGTGATGCCTGGTGACACATAATTAGAAAACAAATTAGTTTAACAATATTCATTAGCAACTAATGAAACGGACAGTGTTTCCTAGTGAAAGCAGTTTGGGCTGTTCGTTGATTTTAAATAATCTGCTCGCCCCTCCCCTTTCAGCTAGAGGCCAGGGGCTCCGGGGGAAGGATGGCAAATGGGTCATAAAGCACAGCACAGAGGGGCAGATGGTGGAGCGAACAAAAAGAACCAGAGGAGACAAACTCAGAGCGGGAGACGGGAGATTCCTGGGGGTCCTGGGAAGAGAGGAGAGATGAAGGAATGAGGGAAGGAGGTGAGTGTGACCCCGCCCTCCCAGCTGTCCTCAGACATCTAACTGCTGTCAGAAACAACACTTCCCTTTGCCTCGGGGAGGAAGCGGTGAACGGGGGGGAGGGGTGGGGGGAAATCCCTGCTTGCTTTCAGGCATTGTTGTTTTCTTTTTCCTTAAAAAAAAAAATGTATCCGAAGTAAGAATTTTAACGACAGGCAGAAATCATAGCCGTCTCGCTGAATCGCTGTAGGACAGTTCTTCAATTATTCAGCTATCAAGGGCCTGCTAAACGTTCAATTAAGCATCCTCTGTCCCCTGGCCTGAACCATTAAGTTATGCACGTGCGCAGATAACGGGGCACACGGCAGCTGGAGGCATTAATCACGCAGCCCTCTCTCTGGGCGGCGGTTCTGTAGAAACTGCATCTGCCAACAGGCCGAGCAGCCTCAATTCGACCTCGCCTGATGGAGTGAGAGGCACCGCCCAGCCCTCCGCGCCCCTGTTCCCTTGTAGACCCGGGAGTGCCCGCGGCACTTGGAGATCCGCTGGCCCTAGTTCTCCCTCGCCCCGCCTCTCTTTTTAATACCTGCTCCTCCGATTGAAATGAAAAATTACCTGGAATTGTTATCATTTGCAAACAAAACCCGTCAGAAGACAAACCTGCTGTTTACAATGGATGTTTTCCTTGTTCCTCCCGTAGGGCTCCTTGGGGCACTTCCCGGATTTGTTTTTTTAACGAATTCTCGGTCTTTGAGGGGAGGCTGGGGCTTGGGCGTGGGAAGAAGCAGACTTTTTTTTTTAACATCTTTATTGCAGTATAAGTGCTTTACAATGGTGTGTTAGTTTCTGCTGTATAACAAAGTGCATCAGCTATACGTATACATATATCCCCATATCTCCTCCCTTTTGCGTCTCCCTCCCACCCTCCCTATCCCACCCCTCTAGGTGAACACAGCCGGAGCTGATCTCCCTGTGCTATGCGGCCGCTTCCCACTAGCTATGTATTTTACATTTGGGAGTATGTATCTGTCAATGCCACCCTCTCACTTCGTTCCAGCTTCCACTTCCCCCTCCCCGTGTCAAGTCCCTTCTCTACGTCTGCGTCTTTATTCCTGTCCTGCCGCTAGGTTGTTCAGAACCATTTGTTTTTTTTTTTTTTGATCCCATATATATGTGTTAACATGTTCCCTCACGGCCTCCACATTGCCGCCTGGGAGGCCAGACTGACTAGCCCCGCAAGGCTGTTTGCTGGAACACTGGCCAGCTTACCTGGGCTCTCCTGTGGCTGCCCTGCTCAGGCCAGCACCTCATCTTACAGGAGAAAAGGCGGGCAGAGACTAAGACGGGTCTCTCCCCGCAGTGAGGCGTTAATTAAATGGGCTGGGAGACACGCCACCTTCTTCTCAAGAACTTTCACCATGCTTCCTCATGATTTAACACTCAATTTACAGCTTATGTCTTTTTAAAAATCCACGTTGTTAAGCATTTATATGGCAGTCTATTGTTTTGTCTGGGTTTTTTTTTTGTTCTACTCTTAGGGTGTGAAGATAACATTGATCGCTTTGTAGGAATATGTATATATGCTTATATGCGTACATGCAACTCTATATAGGAGTTGAGTTGGCCTATCTTCTTTTTATACCAAAACGTTGATTTCCACCTGGTGTATCAAGAACCCTGTGGTTCTACAGTCCTTCTGGGTAAGTAGGAGGCCCACTGCGGGGGAATCTCATGATCACCACCCTTGCCAACCCCCAAAAGCTGCAGGGGCACGGCTTAACACAGCACCTCAGTATGTGAAACGGGTCTTTCTTAAGTTTTTCTGTCTTAAAAAGAGTTTGGGAAACCACTGTTGTAAAATGAAGTCATAGAGACATTTAGACTTGGCCCCTGGCAACAGGCATTCCATCTCAGATCTGTTCTCCCTGTCTGCTAAATACAGAATCACTAAATCACACCCAGTCAATGGCACTGTTTCTTCTCCTTCCCTCGAAAGCTCTCCAACACTTTGAGGAAGTCTACATGTGTTTCTGAGCAAGAAACCCAGAGAGGAAAGGAGGAGTGATGATCTGCCAATCATTGAAGCAGGCTGCCCTCCCCTACTGTCTCCACCAACCCCCACATCAGGCCAACTAGCTCTGAGCTGGGTCAGCGCGCTTCTGACCTCCACAGGCAAAGGCAGCAGATCTGTGCAGAGGGAGGGAGCCGGCCAGCTGGGGGGAAATCCGGAACCGGGGAACCGCCCAGGTTTTCTGGTGAGATTGGTTCCAGTCGGCTCAAGCAGCGAGAGGGCACACCGTGCTTTTTCCAAGCCTTCCAGGCCTGCCTGCTCAGTGCTGTCTTCTCCTAGACTTTCAAGCGGTGCTTCCTCCCAAGGCCTCCCAAGCCAGGGTGAACCCCACCACCAGGATTCAGGTCCTTCTCGCCTCATCTGGAGCACTGGCCTCCTGAGCTCTGCCTCCCCCTCCCCCACTCCATCTTCCCACAAACCCAGCAGTGCCTCCACTGCCCCTCTGTGTGGCCTTCCCCCATTTACAAGTCATGTGTGCATCTGACCAGTTCTTCCCTGTCAAGCTGTGGTGTCATCACTCTGGGGGGCCTTCCCTGACCTTCCTCCCCTCCCCACCCCACCCGTGCCAGGTGAGCATAACTCACACCCTCTTCCGCACTCCCAGCCCCTTGTTACTTGCTTGTAGCTTTCACACTAGGAAGTCATGTATTCGCATGTCTGTCTGTCTCCATCAACAAACTCAAGATCTAGTTGTGGGCATGTTCCAGCTCTACTTGTTCCTAACTCTGTTGCCTAAGCCAGTGTTAGGCAATGTTAAGGATCCTCCAAACCATGAGTCTTAGTGATCCTGCTTAAAGAGCAGACTGATTCAGCAGGTCTGGGGTGGGGCCTGAGAGTCTGCATTTCTAACAGGCTCCCTGGGATGCCGATGCTGCCCGTCAGTGGACCACGCTCCCAGTAGCCAGGCCCTAAATGACCTTCAAACCCAAACCCAGCCTCTATGTCATATTGCCAGCGCTTAGTACACAACACAAGGTTTGAGTGACTACCTCCGCCGACCAGTTGTTAAATGACTAAGTCTGCCTACCAATTCTCTTGTCTAATAAGCCCACGGTAAGACCTCAGTCACTTAGGCTGCTCGTCACTAGAAACAACTCAGGTGCACAGACAAATGAATCATTAGCCCTTCTCATGTGAAGGCTCCCCTGGCTCACCTCTAGAGGCAGCTGAGTCCTCCCTCCCCGCTCCCCGAAAGCCCTCAGCCCTGTCACTCCCAGCAGGTCTAGCACACTTCGTTTTCTCTGTAGCACTACTACTGCACTCAATTTTAAAAACCATTCTATCCACATGTCTCTTCCCTTGCTCATCGCCCACTTCCCACTGGAGGGCAAGGTCCATGAGGGCATGTCTGTCTCTCGCTCCATCACCTCATCAGTGCAGAGCACAGCACCTTGCATTTAGGCATCAGAAGTGCTGCCCGAACCGCTGGGGCTCTTCTTCCTGTTATCAACACTGAATGACTCCAAGAGCCAAAAAGGCAGAGACCCCCATGGAAAGCACCCTGTTTTCACCCTGGAGCAGAGGCAGGGGTTTATCTGGAGAGCACTCTGTCATTTTTTAACCTCAGTTGGTTTTTTAAATGTTGGCATCCTCTGGCAATGCTGACTTGCATGAAAAGCACACATGTATCCTTCTTTTCTAATGATCTTTATTTCTGAAGACGTTAGTACCTCCTGTGCTGTTAACATGTGCTCTGAGGCTGAGGAGCGCTTTCCATTTTCCTCCCAGTGCTTCAATCTTCTAAAGAAAGCTGTTGAACAAAGAGCCCACCCATGAAGCTTGGCTGGAGGGGAATAAAGCTAGAACATGATCTCACTAAAACAGCTTTGAAATTTAGAACAATACTTAACATTGCAGCTGAGGAGATTTGTATTTTCTGCCACTGAGAACTGGGTCTGGGTAAGAACACTGAAGGTTTTACTATTTTCCTTAAAAATTCAGCTACACAAATATTAGAAATTCTTTAGTTGGAGAAAATTGAGAAACAGGGTAGGAGGGCCTGTCCACCCTCCACTCTGAATTTCGAGCACTCCATTTTGTTCAGAAGTATTTTAGGAGTAACTGACAGGAACCCAATTCAAACCACCTTAAGCTGAAACACGAAGGAATTGATTGGCTCATGTAATTGTCAAGTTCACAGAAAGATCTAGCATCAGGCTTAACTGGACCCAGGATCTCTACTAAGGTCAGGTGTTAGAAGACCTGTAATTTTTTTTTTTTTTGCGGTACGCGGGCCTCTCACTGTTGTGACCTCTCCCGTTGCGGAGCACAGACTCCGGACACGCAGGCTCAGCGGCCATGGCTCACGGGCCCAGCCGCTCCGCGGCATGTGGGATCCTCCCGGACCGGGGCACGAACCCGTGTCCCCTGCATCGGCAGGCGGACTCTCAACCACTGTGCCACCAGGGAAGCCCAAGGTCTGTAATTTTCAAACGCATCAGCACAGACATATGAAATCATGTCTATGTTGGTTACGCTTCAACTCTAGGGACAATCTGTAGCCATTATACAAAAAAAAAGGAAACATTATACAAAACGAGGGAACCTACAAGAGACAATTACACACAGTTCTATTATCCAAGCCTCTGTCAACACCAAGGCTTTGCCAATTAGCAGTGAGAGTAAGGAGACAGCGGCTAATTAACATGATGAATTTTAGGATTAAGTTCTTAACAGTCAAGTTAAAGATATTCCAGGTATGTGGACTGGCAAATCTTTGAGACATCCCTCCCCTTGCAAGAATAATGTTTGCTTATCATTTCCACAAGTCCTATGGCTTTTACCCCTGGCGATCCCTTCCCAGGGCTTCATCCCTAACCAGGCATGTGCCGAGCCATGGGTTTGGAAGACTTCTAGTTATTTATGCTGATCTTCACGGAAAAGAATCTTGCCTCTGGGATACCATCATCTCTGCCTCAAGAGAACCTTCCACGCGAAGACCTTGATGTGGCCACTCTGCAGACACAGGATGGACTCCCGCCCAAAACCGGGTTCGTACGTCAAGACTGAAAAAATGGAGACTGGCCCGGGTTCTTACTGTGATTAGGACGTGGGGATGGGGAGAGCATTTGCACAAGGAAAGGGGTGTGTGGTTTGAATCCCACCCCCTCACCAAAGGAAGGAGCACCCAGGCTTTCTGACCTGCTTACCCACACGTGGGACAGGAGGGGAAGAGGAAGGAAAGAGGCTTACGAGTTCTCAGCAAACATCAAAAAGGGAAGTCAGACTCTTTACTGCGGACCTAAAACAATCAGGATGTTTAAATTCATAAAGCGAATAGAGTAAATCAACCCACGCGGCTCCTGCTCGCACTTCAATGTACTTATTAGCTGTCTGTATACGTGAGAGAATTTGTGTGAGACCGGTTGTCCTTATCATCTGGAAGCAGGTTAGAGAGCAGTCAGCCCTACCCACCTTAAACATACTGCTGGTTAACATTACCAGTCAAACACCACCTCAGGGTTTCACACGACCCACTTGTTTCAGGTAAGGTTACAAGACCCCTGCTTTCCTTTATGTCACACCCACGCTCAGACAGATTCTCTGCAAGTGCTGACAAAGGTTAGCACACTGTCCCGCAGCGACCCCAGCCAAGGGACGGGCCTCTGTTCCAACCAATCCAGATACGGCTTGGGTCACATACCTAAACTGGATCCAAGCTTCTGATGGACCAGGCCTGGTTCCCCTGCCCTGGCCTGAGGATCAGTTTTTATACGGCTTCTGAGCAAGGAACAGAGGGGCCAAAACGATAGCTGTCCACCTCACACCCTTCCCCAGTCGCAGAGAAGACAGGGTCCTCTCCGGCTACCATCTTTCCTTCTCAAACGGCAAATGCAAGATGGTATACCCAACAGTGCAACATTATTCAGCCACAGAAGGGAATGAAGTACTGATACATACTTTCTAACACAGATAAACCTTGAAACATTTGGCTAATCAAAAGAAGCCAGGCATCAGAAGACCACACGTGATTCCATTTATATGATGTGTCCAGAATAAGCAAACCCAGAGTCAGGAAGTAGATTGGCGGTTGCCAGGCAGTGGGGTGGAGGGGGATGGGGAGTGACTATAAGGGGTACAGGGTTGCTCTGGGTGGTGATGAAAATGTTCTGGAATCAGAGTGATGGTTGTACTTATGAATATCCTTATATCAACCTAATGAAGATCCTGAAACCATCAAATTTGTATACTTTAAAAAGTGAGTTTTATGCTTTCAGAATTGTACCTCAACCAATAAATTGAAAATGTATACACACACACACACACACACACACACATATATATATAAACACATATATACATATAAAACAGGCAGCAAATGTGACCTTACAGATAAAATTACTCCTGGCAGAGAAGAGTTTGTGCTGTGCGGTTTGGATCCCCTCTCCCTCAGCCTCTAATGTGACCCAAGGAGGCTTTAACTATCCAGTGGTAGTCTATCCATATTCTTGCTTCTCCCCCTAAGGCTTCCTTCCTTCAAATCACAATTTCCCAAGCTGGTCTTCTGCTGATCACCTTGAAGTTTGGCAACACTGCATGGATTAAACAAAGTCAAAAAACTTCCTTCTGCGGTACTTCTGGGAGCCTCGCCGTGCTAATGAGCACTGTGGACCACTGAGAAGAAAATGGCACTCCTCACACTGGACTACCAGACAGTTTGGTTCCCCTCCACCACCCGTGGAAGAAACAACTTCTGGAACGAATTCCATGCAAAGTGGTTTGAAAAAAACACTGTTCTCCAGAACTAACTCGTTCTTCTTTTCTTTGGATGCGGGGAGATCTGTACATAACAGGTCTCACGAAAGCTTTTTCTTTTTTAATCTGTTCCAGGGTTTGATTCCTAGCTTTGCCCTTATTTTGCTTGTGTGACCTTAAACAATTGCCTCAGTCTCTGAGATTGTTTTCCATCCATCAGATGGAGATAGTACCTACCTCTCAAGGTTGTTCAAGGAATCCAATAAGAACAAACGTAAGATGCCTAGCACAGTACTTGGTACACGGTTGGTGCTTAATAAACGTGTGTCTTCTTTCTTTACCGAATATATTGACATCAAACCCTTCTGGAAGAAGCAGGCATATCTCTCTGTAACCCCCACAATGCTGGCACGTGCTGTGCCCATCATGGACTTTAAGTATTTGCTAAGTGCATGGATGAATGGATCATCAATGCCCTGCTAGACCCCCGTCCCTGAGCCACACAAATCCAGGGTAGATGACCCATGACAATGGGAGAGTCATAAAATGGGAAGAGTGCTGGCGCTTACAGCTTGATATCTAGAAGAATAATTTTCACCAACCCCCTCTAATAGATATTTAAAGTGCAAGGCAGGGAGATGTAAGTGTTCCTAATCTTTGCTTAAGGACACTGATGACATGATGTTGCTTTTCTAGTGTTGCTTTTCTAGGCAGATGGATGATCCTGACTCAGGAAGCACTAAAGCAGAGAGAGCAATCAGTACACACAGAAAACCCAGCCCTTGGACCTTGGAACCAGGCCACGGGGGTTCGAATCAGAGTCCGGTCAAGTGTGACCTTGACCTCCTCACGTCTCGGTTCCCCGTCTCAGCACCTACTTGTGGGGCTGCGGTGAGGATTCGAGTTAACAAATGAGACGCGCTCAGAGCAATGCTGAGATCATAGTAAGCAAGCAACAAACATGGACTGCTATTTTATTCACGGTAATTGACACTTATTAATGCCTCATCATAAACCCTTTGCAGCCCTGTTCCAAAAGACTTTTCTCATCTAACTGTCCTCTAATCTCGCAGGTGAAACAGAAGAGACTCAGCCATGCAGAAGGAGTTACTGAAGAAACTTTATTCACAGAGCAAGTGTGAAAATGTCTTTTTATTGATATGAAAGGGGAATTTTAAGGCTGTAATACCAGCTCTTCATTCCTTAAAGGGAAGCAGTTACTATAATGATGTACTTGGAGCCACACAGCGGCTACTTAGCACCTTCCCTCTTCATTGGGGAACCATGAGATCTATTATGTTCCCTCAGGAGGGCAGTTTTCAATGAGAAATTGCTACATTTGTAAAGAACATATTGACCATAATGAAAAGATTTTATCCACATCTGCACGATGATGACAAATTTGTACATGACTAAAAGGTTTGGGCAGCCCAATTCTCAGGAACAAAACCTAGAAACAAATGTCATGATGCCCAAAAAAATGCCTTGATGTGTCACAGGACACCAATCTAAGCCTTTAATTCAGTGCAGATGGCCTCAAAGGTGTATTGGATCAGCATTTTGGTTTTTGGTTATTTTTAGCAGAACAGCCCTTTTCTCAAAATCATACATGGAACCCAAATATGTAAACAAAAAAATATATTGCTGGGCCAGTCTAGGCTGAAAATCATAGGATGGCAGTTCTACCCAGCAGTGGTCCCTGAGCTTCGCAAAGAATTTTCCAGGCACCATGGGATCTCATGAGCCCCCCTCATAAACTCTGATACTAAATTGGAGAAGATCAGGAAAAATGAAGGAGGGGGTATGGCAATAGAAGAGAGTGTGCAATTATCTCCCCAAGACTGATCACACTCTAACGGGACTTTACAATGATTGGATCCTACCAAGTTCTAAACCACATTAGACTTAATAGCGTTAATTTTTTTCCTTCAGCCTGGTAAGTGGGGCTCTTGAGGAATATCAGACCAGCTCTAAGCAAATTTAAGAAACATTTTCTCTATACATTTCAGTAGTAGTTTCAGTACATTTACAACCCGTGTGCTAAGGATGTTCTCATTCTAGACCTGGCTTTCTCAGCCTCAACACTATCTGCACTTGGGATTGGATAATTTGGGGGGGTCGGGGTAGGAGCTGTCCTCTTCATTCTAAGATGTGTACCTAGATGCCAGTAACAAGCCCCAAGTTATAACAACCTACAACACTGCCATATGTTACCCAGTGTCCCTTGGGGGACACTATCCCCCCACCTCGTGAGGATTCTCTTCCGGACTCAACACTTCCAGACCATTCCTCACAGTGGCAGGCAGGAGAAATTTAAAACGAATCTAATCAGGGGCCTCCCTGCTTGGAAGTCCTTCCTTTCCTTCCTTCAGCCACGTGGTAAACACTTGTGAGCACCTGCTGTGTGCACGAACTTGCGCTGCTCCACGTGGCCTGCAGAGGGCGCCCTTCCCGACCTGAGGCACCTCCACTGGCACTTCGACCCACAGCCCTCCACCACCTGGCCATCACGTAAACCTGGAGATCTGTTCATACTCTTGCGACTCTGTACTTGCTTTCCCCTGTGTCTGAAATTCCCTTTGTCAACACATCCATCTTCTTGGGAGTCTTTTTTTTTTTTTTTTAACCGTTAAGCAAAGCTCCATCTACTGACATTCGGGGGATAAAGTTAGGAACCCTACACGATCCCTGCTCTGCCAAGACTTAGCCACCAAATACAATCAAACACCTCTCTGAACCTATTGCAGCTGAGGGCTGATCATCTGCCTCTTCCTAGAGACTGAAACTCCTTGAGGAGTTCTTATGTGCTCAGCAACCACTGCAACTGTTAGAAGAGTAACTTCAGTAGGATAAGAGTTTCCTGTAATTAATCAAAAATTTGAGGGCCACGCCAACACTGTTAAATGCCACTAGAGAGGATGCAAAGCAGAGAAGCAATCCACAAAGGAATATTCAATAGGACAAGACACTACGACTTTGTATAATTCATTGTGAGAACAGCAAAACAGCAACAGATGTTTGAAGGGAAAAATGGGTAATCGACCAATTTCAGTTCTACTGATTTCAAGATTGCTGGAGAAAGAGAACCCTGGTTGAAGCTAATTTTGAGCCCTCTTTTCAAAACCTTTGCACCAGCCAAAAGCTGTTTATTAGGCTAAATCTCCGCTGGCTTCTCTAAATTTGTGTCCAGACAAATTGCAAATATCACACCATCCAGTGGTCGCTGTGAGTCTGCTTTTCACAGGCTGATGGATTTTTATAATGTTCCAGGCAATTTCAAGTTGTCAGTAAGAACTAATTCTGTCTCGTTATTTCCTTCACTCTTGCCAGCTCCATGACCACTTACTGGTTTTTTTTTTTTCTTCATGTTCATTTTCTCCTGCTAACTCTAAAGCCTTGTTTTCCCTCTCTAGCCCCATTCAAAGGTCTGAGGCTCTAATTATAGGGAGCCCCCAGCACAGTTACAGGTGAAAGCATCAGCCCTTCTCAGGGGCTCCAAAGTTGAACCCTAAAGCCCCATACCCCATGAAACCTCCTGCCAAACCTATTACAGTCTGCAAAGCTGTATTACATCATCAGTCCAACAACTCTGTAGCCGAAGCCCTCTCTCGAGGTGATATTAAACCAACTTGTCAGTCTGTATTCGTGGAGTTACACACACTCAACTTACATGGCTGGGGCATAGAAACTGGCTCTGGCACGGCTATGTATCATCATACAATCTAAAATAGGAATCATTTGTGAACTTATTTACTCAGAATCCATATGGTGGTGAAGCCTCAAAGTCATGAGATCTCAACCAGCATATTTCATAGTAGCCAAATTATTAAATATAGTCCTAGGAGGACTTACAGACTCAGAATCAAATTCTTGCCATTAAGCTGAAACACAGGCAATTACTTCCTTTGTGTCACACACACTTCTTAGGCAGTGGAAACTGCTGGAAGGCCTGTACTCAAAATAAACACCAGCTGCATAGCATGCCAAGTATTAGAAATAAAATGCTCTAGTGTCAGGGAGAGTCCCACAGAGAAGATGAGAAAAGAGCTGTGCCCTGCACAGGGAGGGCCCTGAAAGGTACCCAGAGAAGAGGAACAGGTCAGAAGAGGGAAGGCTGCACAACACTTTCTGGAGTGGTCCAGACACAGCCAACAGTGCTGGGGGTATCAGTAGGCCTCAGGAAGAGGCAGGGTGGATACAGATGAGGCTGTAGCAGACTAGGAAAGAGCCTTGATTATCAGAAATTTAATAGGAAGATGATGTATCTGTTTTAGAAACTGGCCAAGATGGCCTTAATCCCCTCAAGCTGACTACACTTGAGATAGGATTCTCCCTGACTTCCTTTTTCTTAAAACATTTTCTTTAGGAAACGTGTAAATTCTCTCTGCCCCCTTTAAAAAGCACATACATCTTTTTAAGAGCCTCTTGGTTTTCAGCCCAGGACTGTTTTCTCCACGTCCTGGGAAACTTCTCTTGAAATACAATTCAAGGGGACAGCACTTTCATCACCCGGTTTCTATGAAAGGGAAAAGTGTAGGAGCCTAACCTCAGTGGGCACCTTGCTCCAAGTTGTAAAACTCCCTCCTATCACTGAGATATGAGAAGTTTACTTTTCCTTGGGGTAAAACCAATCAGCAAACATGGATGGCCTACAGCTCCCAGTCACTACAGCCCTTAGAACCTTACCACCCTCTGCTTCAGCTGAGTTGGGCTCAGACTGAGATCTGGCCTCTCTTCCCTATTGCAATAGCTTGAATAAGATCTTTCTTGCCCATTTAATTTTGCTCAGTATAATTTTTGCTGTGACAAAATACTCTCTTGGACCCACTTTCCCCTTCCGCTACCTTCCCATTTGTCTTCCCTTTTAGAGAAAAACTCCTTCCAGGACTTGTCTAGACTAGGTGTTCTCAGCCAGTCTCATTGCACTTAGTACGATGGATTTGCTGACTGCCTCTTCAGCCTGTAGGTCGACCAAGAACTCCAGATGTGCATTACGAGGGGTTATACATAAGTGACTACTAAACATTTCCACTTACATGTGTAACAAGCATCTCAAGCTTGTCCAAGACTGAGCTCCTGTCTGCACCCCCCAACCTGCTCTTCCCAGAGTCTTCCCCATCATATAAAAGGCAAGTCCATCCTTCTAGCTGCATAGTTTAAAAAAAGCTTACAATCACCCTTGATCCTACATTTTCACATAACTATGTCCAATTTGTCATGATATCCTGTCACTACTTTCAAAATACATCTGGAGGGACTTCCCTGGTGGTCCAGTGGTTAAGAATCCGTCTTGCAATGCAGAGGACGTCAGTTTGATCCCTGGTCAGGGAACTAAGATCCCACATGCTGTGGGGCAGCTAAGCCCGTGCGCCACAACTAATGAGACTGCGGGCCGCAACTAAGGAGAAGCCTGTGCGCTGCAACCAAGAGCCCACATGGCGCAACGAAAGATCCCACGTGCCACAACTAAGACCCGATGCAGCCAAAAAATAAATAAATAACTATTTTTAAACATTACATCTGGAATCCAGTCAATTCTTACTTCTCCCCCTGCAACCACCCAGGGTCCAAGCCATCATCTCTTGCCTGGATTACTGCAGTGACCTGCGACTGGGTCTCCTCTACTTCCCTTCCGGCACCACCTCCGTAATCAACTCTCACTGCAGCAAGCAGACACATCATTCTAAAATATATGTCCGTTAACATCACTCCCCTGCTCAGAACCTCCGTGACATGTCCCACCTCCGTCAGCACAGCCACGTCCCTGCAGGGGTCCAGCAGGCATCACAGCACTGGTCTCCACTCCTCAGCTGACCACAGGCCCCACTACTTCCTCTCCTCCCTCTACTCCATGATTCTCTCCTTCTCATTCTTTCACAAATCTCCTCCCACTTCAGAACCTTTATACATGCTGTTCCCTCTCCCTGGAGAGCTTTTCCTTGGGCCTCCACCTCAATGTTATGTTCGCAGAAACGCCTGCTCTGACACTCTATTCAAAGTTGTATGTCTTCTCCCTTCCTTGATTGGTTTTTATCCAAAGCTTTTACTCTCTACTATACTGCATATTTCTCTCTGTATTTTTTTGTTTGCTACTACAATGCTCCCTTGACTAGAATATAAGATCCATGAGGGCAGGATACTATTGTATCCCCAGCAACTAGAACAGTGCCAGCATCCAGCATGTGCTCAGCCATGAGTGAATGGAGGTAACATGTAAGATGAATCAAAGATGGTGGGGAATAAGGGGATGTGGGGATACCAGAAATAAGGCTACTGCAGAGGTCCAAACAAGCAAGAAAAGTGGTCCTGAACAAAAGCTGTGACAGATGGAATGGAAATATAGACACACAACCTGTTCCTCTGAGAGGGGCATGTCATAGGAGGGATTCCCAAACTTAACTGGGCATGGAACCCTTCTAGGTGGAAGTGACTCACAGGCCTACAAGTTTCAAGGAACCTAAGGTAGGAAACCCAGGATTCGAAGTTCTCTAAAGTTGTTCCCCCAGCACTAAGGTCCAATGATCCTGTGTCAAAAGTCAGACAACTCAGTACACTTAGGCCATGTGTTCTCTTGGTTACATAATAGTCACAATAATGGAAACCCATCTGTGATGTGGGCATGTAATCTCAAAGACGAGTATTAAAATGCTGCATCAGTTAGAATCCTTCCAGTCTCCAGTAACAGAACCAGATTAACACATGTGATAAAGACGTCTAACCATCTCATGGAACAGGAAACCTGGGAGCAGGCAGTCCAGTTTTGGTGACAGCCTTCCAGTCAGGCTTCACCCGGTTTCTCTGATTTTCATATATTTTTTAAACTTAGGGTTGTAAATTGGCTGCTACTGCTTCAGATATTGTATCATCACAGTAGCATTCCACCTTGGGAAGAAGGAGGGGCATAAGGCTACCTCATTACGTTCTGCCTTTATATGGGATTTAAAAAAAAAATTTTTTTTTTTGGCCGCGTTGGGTCTTCATTGCTACGTGCGGGCTTTCTCTAGTTGCGGCGAGCAGGGGTTACTCTTCACTGCAGTGTGCGGACTTATTATTGTGGTGGCTTCTCTTGCTGCGGAGCACAGGCTCTAGGCACACGGGCTCAGGAGTTGTGGCACACGGGCTCGGTAGTTGTGGCACACGGGCTCAGTAGTTGTGGTGCACGGGCTTAGTTGCTCCACGGCATGTGGGATCCTCCTGGACCAGGGCTCGAACCCGTGTCCCCTGCATTGGCAGGAGGGTTCTCAACCACTATGTCACCAGGGAAGTCCTATATGGGAAAGTTAAAAAAAATATTTCCTAGAAACCATCAGACTCGTTGGCCAGTGTCACATTGACACTTAGAGTTATAAAGGAGGATGGGTTTGGGTTTGGGAATGGGTTTATTACAACTGGCCCAGACCTCCATGCTTCATCCCTTAGGGTTAAAAGAGGAGCCCCTGTTCCCTAAGATCAAGGATTCTCCACCCTACCTGAACAAAACAGCAGTCTCTTAATGGGAAAGAAGTGGGGATAGTGGGCAACGAACAATGGGCCACGGCTGCTGGTGATTGTGTCTGTTAGCTTTAAGGCCACCACACCAGTCCCAACAGTTTCTAACAGTACATGGGATGCCTATCACCCAACAACCTTGACTGACTAGCATTGGCACCCTGGAAATGCTGTGTTGGGAAGTACCTACCAATGAAGTACTTGTAGGACTCCAGGAAAGAAGAGTTGTACTTTACAGCACCGGCTATGACCCAAATAGCTAAGGAGGTAGTGAGCAGCATGATATCTGTACCACAGATCTTTTCTTGTAGCTGGAAAGCCCCAGCCTGTGATGGCAATTCCTGTTTTCTTCCCTCTAGAAGATCAGTCCCAACTGCATTACCCCTGCTTCTGCTTCCTCTGAGTCTGAATGTCATCTGCCCACACTGAGGAGGAAAGGAGGAAGCCCAGGAGAGGCGTAGGCAGGAGGAATCCCACATTCCTCCTGACATCTGACTGAAGCACAGGTAAAGGGAGTCTTACGCCGTCCTTACCGAGTTCTAAGTATGAGGGACTGTACTGCAACCCCAGAATAAGCACTGGAGGTAAACCGACTTGCAAACTTTGTATCTGAAAAATCGCCTCAAATCTGAAATCACCAGTATTTCTGCACCATTTTTAGTATCCATTTCTATGAACCAGTTTTCAAAAGCGCCATCAGCAACAGGTCTAGAGCGTTCATTTCCGAACCTGAATATTTTTAAGCAAACTTTTCATCTTCCTTAGCTAGATGAGTTCAGGAAAAACATTTCATTTATTAAAAGGGCTGCATTACAAAGGTTTCCCCGAGAGAACACAAGCTCCTCGAGAGCAGGGTTTGCTCAGTGTCCCCAGCATCTACCCCAGGTGTCCTTATATCAAAGCATTCAATAAATATTTGTTGAATTAATGCCATCGGATAACTGTCCTTCTTGTGCTGTATGATATGAACTGCATGCCTTTCTCCCTGAGGATTAAGATACTGACGGAGCATCCTTCAAGATCCATGGCATGCCCTAGATGAGAGATAGGGATGTGTAGGAGGAAATCTTGCCAGTCAAAGCTATCTATCTATTCAGTCTTAAGTGGAAACTCAAAAGACATGCACCACGGAAGCTAGTTGCAGGCCCAAAGTTACAGCTCTCCTTAAAAGGAACTGTGTCGTGCTAGGAAGTCACTTAACAATCATAGCAGACACGTATATAAGTGTCAGGCCCTATTCCAAGGGCTTTATATAGATTACCTCACTTAATCTTCACAACAAGGAGATAAAGCAGATTCTGTTACCATCGTGTCCCTTTAACCGATGAGCAAACTGAGGCACTGCGTTAAATCACCAACCCAGTGTCACATACAGAGCATCAGAACCAAAATCTGAACCTGGCCCTCTGGCTTAAGTATCCGTGTGATTAACATCGGCATTGAGTGACCACCTTGGCCTCCCAGGACCTCTGGGATTTCAGTTTCCTCACTGTCTGGGGGTCGGGAGCGGACAGTGAGGAGTGATGGATACATCAGGAGGCTATCAAACCTTCTCAGCTCTTGATGCCTTTTGAAAAGAAATCTTACTTGGCTAGTCAAATTCATAGAAACAATGTAGGATGGTGGTCACCAAGGGCTGGAGGGAGGTGAAAAGGGGGAATTGTTATTTAAAGAGACTAGAGTTGCAGTTTGCCAGGGGAAAATGTCTGGAGATCCACTTAACAACGAGTATACTTAACACTACTGAGCTGTACACTTAGAAACAGTTAACAAAATTTTCCAACTTATGTGTTTAACCACAGGAAGGGAGGAAAGGAGGAAAGGACGGATGAAAGGACTCTTACCTGGCAGCTCAAGAAGTAAAACAGAGGCAGAACTGCTGAATCAGTGGGAAAAGGAGCCCAAGGTCCCAGCCTCTAGGCTCCTTTCCCCAGATCCTCCCACCAGAACAGCCTCTCGGGGAGATCATCAAAGCAAAGGTTTAAAACCACTAAACAGGACAACTTCTCAATTCTCTTTAAGACAATGTCAAAAGCCTCGGGTCAAATCACACCCTCAAAAGTCTCCAGCTGAAAAACCCTCCTGGCCCCTCAAGGCCGAATCAGTTCACACTCACCACCACGGTCCTTGAGATCGTCCACAATGTAGCCCCAGTGTAAGTGTCCAAGCTTGAAGAGCACCGCCGTGGCCCCCCCGTACTCAGAGTTACTCATCACGACTCACGGTCCTTGAGATCGTCCACAATGTAGCCCCAGTGTAAGTGTCCAAGCTTACAGAGCACCGCCAGCCCCCTGTACTCAGAGTTACTCATCACGACGGTCTCTCGAGCCTCTGTGTGTTGCCTATTTCATCCTTGTTTGTGAAGTGAGAGCTGTGGGCCCCCCCGCCACCCCAGCTCAGAAGGCTGTTTCCACTCCCACCTTCGTTATGGGTGAGGCGCTATATCTATGCCACTGTCACCTGCACAAGGTGCCCAATTCCCCCACCTTGTCTGTTCTGGGAGCTTAACAAGTATCCAGGACTCTCAGATGGAAGGGTGGAGAGGGAGGAATTCAGAAGAGACTTAGGCACAGGGGACCATGATGACACCCCATCCCTCCCTATCCCTCAACCAGGGTGCTAAGCCATGGTTCACGATCAGGGAGAGAGTGAATGCTGGGAAAGCAGCCAACGCCATAACCAGCTTGTAGCAACGAGGGCCAGAGAACTGAGACGAAAGTACGTGGGGGCCATTGGTCAGTTAAAAAACAAACAGGAATGCTAACTAAAGCACAGAACGATTATTATCTTTGACTGTAAACCTCTCTCTGCATCATCCTTGGGTCCTAAAGCGACCTATTTCCATCACATGCACATTCCACCAGCAGTCGAAACTCACCTCAGCACCCATGTTATATTCTGACCCAGTTTACATGGAGCTGACTGAAAGGCAAAGAGTAAGAAAACGAGGCATTTGAAAGGGAAATCCATGCTTCCTAGTTTAGAGCTGCGCAAACTCCTTTGCCCACCACAGGAAGGGGTCAGGCTACTCAATCCGAGTAACCCATTTCTCTTTGCTTGGGTACATGGTGATTCTATTCAGAGGGCATAAATAAGATAAAGGACCCACGCATACTAGATTTTTCATTTGGCAAGCAGAATAAAAATCGGAACCTATACCCGTGGGAAAATAATCAATTTTTCATAGACTTGTTATAGGCTTCACAAAATCTACTGCACACATATTTTTAAAAGTAAGAAAGTGGCTTTTTAATGCTACTTTAAATATATGGCATGGCAAGAACCATTTAAAATGTGTTTCTGAGGCCTGAAGTTTGGTACTGCCTGCTAAAATGTAGATGATTTGGATAAGGCTGTCTTCTCGGGATAAATGTGAGACCCAAGCTCATCTTATCATAAAGATAATAGGAAGGTTGGTATTCAGGCAGTTAAGTAATTGGTATAAATCCTCCCCAGATATTAGATCCCCTGAACTCGCGAGAGTTCGTGGTTGTCCATTGGCCTGTGTGCATTAAATAACTCCTCTTAACCCAGAGGCCAGCAATCCACTGTTCACATAAAGTCAACACGAAGCAGAGCAAGAGGAAGCAGAGCTGAATCCAACAGATATATGACCACGACTCACCCAACACGTGTTTTCCGAGCAGCACGCCAGGCCTGGGAAAGTGGACACGTGATCCACGTGGTCTGGATGCCCAGTCTCGATCCAAGCAGATTGGCTCCGTTTTTATGAGCCATCAGCTTGACTGTCCACATTGGTGGGCATGCTTTTTTCAGGAACACGTCTCCATTCTAAGCGGAAGGCTATGTGCCTACGCCTGTGACCAGCCCTGTATGAGCGTGTGTACATGCGTGTGTGCATGCGTGCGTATGCGTGACTGAACGAATGAAAGATTTTTAAAATTTCTACATAAAGCAGATCTAATATACGAAGATCTCTGTTTACAAAAAGGCTTTCATTTTTTATATCACGCAGCAAGTCACTGAAATATTACACTATTTTGTGTCCAGCATCTCCCTTCAAGGAGCTATGAAAACATGAAGCATCACTGATGTCAGAAGTCACAGTCTAGCTGAGAAGACATGTGACAGACCTGAAACAGAGACCACAGCAAATGTCTGACACCAAGTGTAAAAGCTTCAGGAGTTCACAAAATCCAAAGTCACTAAAAGCCCAAGTTGCTGAGAGGACTTGGAACAGTGGGTGTTAAGAAGGGCAGGAAAGATGGTAGGTTTTAGATTACTAAAGGGGCGGAGGCGGCGTTTCACGGAGGTACAAAAAGCAGAAGCAATGACTTAGAAGCAAAAAGAAGCCTTCTCTTTGCCGATAGCAGTGACAGCACCTGCCCTGATCAGAGCCACAGGAAACAGGGCTCATTATAGGGTGGGGACTCGTTATGAAGGGGTAACAAGCTGCCCAGAGAAGTTGATTTGTTACTTTAGGGAGTCATTCTAGCATCCTGAATAGGAGCAACCGGGTGTTCCTTCCGTATGGTGAGAACTCACCCCAGGATTCCTTTAAAGAGCACGCTCCCCTTGACATTGAGTTAATGACTTCATTTGCACTCAGCTTTCCAATATCCCATCTCAGTGGTTCCCAACTTATGGACCACAGAGATATGGCACAGGTCCCTGAAGTCAGGTAAGCACTGCCCAGAAACGACTTGTTCCTGGCATATTGCCGCTGTCTCGTTCTAATATCTGTAGATACCACGTGAGCCATAAAA
>NW_020172467.1:0-35209 GCF_003031525.2 Neophocaena asiaeorientalis asiaeorientalis | reverse complement strand
GAAAAGGAGCCCAAGGTCCCAGCCTCTAGGCTCCTTTCCCCAGATCCTCCCACCAGAACAGCCCCTCGGGGAGATCATCAAAGCAAAGGTTTAAAACCACTAAACAGGACAACTTCTCAATTCTCTTTAAGACAATGTCAAAAGCCTCGGGTCAAATCACACCCTCAAAAGTCTCCAGCTGAAAAACCCTCCTGGCCCCTCAAGGCCGAATCAGTTCACACTCACCACCACGGTCCTTGAGATCGTCCACAATGTAGCCCCAGTGTAAGTGTCCAAGCTTGAAGAGCACCGCCGTGGCCCCCCCGTACTCAGAGTTACTCATCACGACGGTCTCTCGAGCCTCTGTGTGTTGCCTATTTCATCCTTGTTTGTGAAGTGAGAGCTGTGTGCACACCCGCCACCCCAGCTCAGAAGGCTGTTTCCACTCCCACCTTCGTTATGGGTGAGGCGCTATATCTATGCCACTGTCACCTGCACAAGGTGCCCAATTCCCCCACCTTGTCTGTTCTGGGAGCTTAACAAGTATCCAGGACTCTCAGATGGAAGGGTGGAGAGGGAGTAATTCAGAAGAGACTTAGGCACAGGGGACCATGATGACACCCCATCCCTCCCTATCCCTCAACCAGGGTGCTAAGCCATGGTTCACGATCAGGGAGAGAGTGAATGCTGGGAAAGCAGCCAACGCCATAACCAGCTTGTAGCAACGAGGGCCAGAGAACTGAGACGAAAGTACGTGGGGGCCATTGGTCAGTTAAAAAACAAACAGGAATGCTAACTAAAGCACAGAACGATTATTATCTTTGACTGTAAACCTCTCTCTGCATCATCCTTGGGTCCTAAAGCGACCTATTTCCATCACATGCACATTCCACCAGCAGTCGAAACTCACCTCAGCACCCATGTTATATTCTGACCCAGTTTACATGGAGCTGACTGAAAGGCAAAGAGTAAGAAAACGAGGCATTTGAAAGGGAAATCCATGCTTCCTAGTTTAGAGCTGCGCAAACTCCTTTGCCCACCACAGGAAGGGGTCAGGCTACTCAATCCGAGTAACCCATTTCTCTTTGCTTGGGTACATGGTGATTCTATTCAGAGGGCATAAATAAGATAAAGGACCCACGCATACTAGATTTTTCATTTGGCAAGCAGAATAAAAATCGGAACCTATACCCGTGGGAAAATAATCAGTTTTTCATAGACTTGTTATAGGCTTCACAAAATCTACTGCACACATATTTTTAAAAGTAAGAAAGTGGCTTTTTAATGCTACTTTAAATATATGGCATGGCAAGAACCATTTAAAATGTGTTTCTGAGGCCTGAAGTTTGGTACTGCCTGCTAAAATGTAGATGATTTGGATAAGGCTGTCTTCTCGGGATAAATGTGAGACCCAAGCTCATCTTATCATAAAGATAATAGGAAGGTTGGTATTCAGGCAGTTAAGTAATTGGTATAAATCCTCCCCAGATATTAGATCCCCTGAACTCGCGAGAGTTCGTGGTTGTCCATTGGCCTGTGTGCATTAAATAACTCCTCTTAACCCAGAGGCCAGCAATCCACTGTTCACATAAAGTCAACACGAAGCAGAGCAAGAGGAAGCAGAGCTGAATCCAACAGATATATGACCACGACTCACCCAACACGTGTTTTCCGAGCAGCACGCCAGGCCTGGGAAAGTGGACACGTGATCCACGTGGTCTGGATGCCCAGTCTCGATCCAAGCAGATTGGCTCCGTTTTTATGAGCCATCAGCTTGACTGTCCACATTGGTGGGCATGCTTTTTTCAGGAACACGTCTCCATTCTAAGCGGAAGGCTATGTGCCTACGCCTGTGACCAGCCCTGTATGAGCGTGTGTACATGCGTGTGTGCATGCGTGCGTATGCGTGACTGAACGAATGAAAGATTTTTAAAATTTCTACATAAAGCAGATCTAATATACGAAGATCTCTGTTTACAAAAAGGCTTTCATTTTTTATATCACGCAGCAAGTCACTGAAATATTACACTATTTTGTGTCCAGCATCTCCCTTCAAGGAGCTATGAAAACATGAAGCATCACTGATGTCAGAAGTCACAGTCTAGCTGAGAAGACATGTGACAGACCTGAAACAGAGACCACAGCAAATGTCTGACACCAAGTGTAAAAGCTTCAGGAGTTCACAAAATCCAAAGTCACTAAAAGCCCAAGTTGCTGAGAGGACTTGGTACAGTGGGTGTTAAGAAGGGCAGGAAAGATGGTAGGTTTTAGATTACTAAAGGGGCGGAGGTGGCATTTCACGGAGGTACAAAAAGCAGAAGCAATGACTTAGAAGCAAAATGAAGCCTTCTGTTTGCCAATAGCAGTGACAGCACCTGCCCTGATCAGAGCCACAGGAAACAGGGCTCATTATAGGGTGGGGACTCGTTATGAAGGGGTAACAAGCTGCCCAGAGAAGTTGATTTGTTACATTAGGGAGTCATTCTAGCATCCTGAATAGGAGCAACCGGGTGTTCCTTCCGTATGGTGAGAACTCACCCCAGGATTCCTTTAAAGAGCACGCTCCCCTTGACATTGAGTTAATGACTTCATTTGCACTCAGCTTTCCAATATCCCATCTCAGTGGTTCCCAACTTATGGACCACAGAGATATGGCACAGGTCCCTGAAGTCAGGTAAGCACTGCCCAGAAACGACTTGTTCCTGGCATATTGCCGCTGTCTCGTTCTAATATCTGTAGATACCACGTGAGCCATAAAACGCAAACTCACTCCAAAGCAACAGTCACCTGAGTTGCCCCAGGCGCCAGCCTATGGCTACACATGGAGTCACTTTAACAGTAGCCCAGATGTCACCAGCTCCCATCTCCCTGCTGTTCATGCAGGACTTCAGCCTCCAGTAAAATGCCCCTCAAGCATTCCTAGGAGTTCCCAGGGATTTGGTGCCTGAGCCTGCAAACAAGGCCGTCGTCCTCTCAGCGGCCACTGGGCGGCGCTGGGTGCACACGTCTTCCTCTCCTGCGCCTTCAGGCACCCGGAGGCCTCCGCAGGCCAAACTGCGGGATGGTTCGTATGGAGTGGGGAAAACATCTCGTTCCTCTTGGGAGCTACCATTCCCAAAGCAGTTACACTGGTGCCATACACGATAACTTACCGAGGGTATTTTAGAAAAACAACTCTCACAGTTGTTACTTACAGCCCTCAAGCTGTAAATGAAAACTGTATGTGAAGGTGAGTCTAGCGGAGGTTGGACAGGAAGAAAAATACCAGGGACAGAGCCCATGCCGTGCTCCCAATCAACCTTCCCATCATATGCTATCAAAATGCACATCATCCTGTCTGACCGAGCAAATTAAACTTTTAAGCGCACAAGGAAAAGCGTAGAAGGATTTTCAATGCAGATTATTTGCAAGAGTGAAAAGGGAGAAACACACATCTCCTAGTACAGAAGGGGTTACATTATGACACACTGAGAGGGTAGAATACAGGCAGCTGTTAAAAACAATGACGTCGGCTTGGAAGGACCACTGGAGGTCTGTGCGATGCATCGTGAGGTGACGCAATGCCAGTTAGAACAGGGCTCCACAGCCTGCTGGGAGCCGGGGTGAGCGACGGGCAGGCCAGCGAAGCTTCATCTGCCGCTCCCCATCGCTTGCATGACCTCCTGAGCCCCCCGCCCCCTCCCCCGTGGAACCACTGTCTTCCACGAAATCGGTCCCTGCTGCAGAACAGGTGGGGGGGCGCTGAGTTAGAAGACATTAGGGACGGCGTGGTCGCATTTCAAAAGTGTGGACAAGGGGCCGGGGAGAGGTACGTATGGATATTATATGTCAGGAACAAAACCTATGGAGCTATTGACAACCTTTCTCCCTCATACCCATGCCTGAAGGGGAGTCTTTTTTTACCACCCAGATCCTTTATGGAACTGATCTGGGAGACAATAAGAGAGATAAAGAGTCCTCAAATGGCCAGATTTGTCTTCATAAGAAGAGATGAAAGAGGAAGTAGTGGATGAGAGAGGCAGCCAGCCAGCCAGCCAACCAGGAGGTGGAAGAAAAGAAGTACCTGGATGGGCTTCCCTGGTGGCGCAGTGGTTGAGAGTCCGCCTGCCGATGCAGGAGACACGGGTTCGTGCCCCGGTCCGGGAAGATCCCACATGCCGCGGAGTGGCTGGGCCCTTGAGCCAGGCCGCTGAGCCTGCGCGTCTGGAGCCTGCGCGTCTGGAGCCTGTGCTCCGCAACGGGAGAGGCCACAACAGTGACAGGCCCGCGTACCGCAAAAAAAAAAAGAAGTACCTGCAGTTTTTAAAGACGGGGGAAGGGGAGGTCCTGGAGCAGCTACTGAAGACTTGGTGTATGGGAGAGAAGGCTGGGTGACGTAGGTTCCACGTGTTTTGCCGTGTCATGTGCTGTGTGACCCCTCCACAGAGTCTAGAAATACACCCATGACAAAGATCTAGAACACGCATGAGGTTTTGAGATGAGACTGGTGTTTCTTCCCCATGTTTCTGGGCTGCCCAGGAGGTCTACCTTCGTTGGAAGGAGAAAAGCCCACAGATGGAATTAAGAGGTAAGCCCTATCTTTAGAAGGAGTAGAGGGTGTACACATGGAAGTGCAGTGCATCCTGAGGAATCCCATATGTAGGTATCGTTGCACCTTCTTTCCTCCCTCCGACACTGTGCTGCACTGGAAATAAGGCGGCTTCACACTTGAGCAGAACGGGATTTGAATCCCGGCTGCAGCAGTGATTGAACTGAACTCACTTTCCTTATTGATAAAGTGGGGATGATTAATCCTCTACTTCTTGGGTCTTTAGGAGAATTAAAAGAGATAAAGGGTTTGTGAAGTGTCTAGCACGGCACCCGGCACAAGGAGATGCTTCATACACCCCTGCCCTGTTAGGAGGAGTAGCTTCTAATGAAAACATGGGCTGCCTGCAGAGACAGGCCATGGAGTCCACCAGCTTTCTCAGCTTTAAATGCCACAGCTGAGCTAGCCAATTCATCATTCCAGGAGTAAGTGCTGTGCAGGGAGGGGACTTATCCATCACATACCCTGGGCGTGGTGGGAGGTCCAGAGGAGAAATGTTAGATCTGCTATCTGTGGCATCTGTTGGGGCCCATGATGGATATGTGCACCTGTGAATAAGTGGAGCAGAAGCCAGGACTGTGTGTACGAACGGGGGAAGGAAGAGCAGGAGGCAGGTAAAGCTCTTGTTAGCTGAGGTTTCTGGGAAGGGACTGGATGGAGAGGAGGTGGACGCAGTGCAAGTCTTGAATACGGAGGGTGTGAATATCGGGCAGAGGGCGTGGGAGAAGGCGTGCTGCGGATTGGAGCAAAGCCAAGGTGGCGGCAGGGTCCTGGGATGTGGAGAAGGTCAGGTGGAATGTGAGGTGGGCTTGGGGAGAAAAGGAAGGGAAGGTGTCTGGATAATTTCAGTTTGGACCGGTTGGTAGTGTGGCTGGATGAGTAGGGCAGAGTCTGATAGACCTGGGTGGAAATCCTTGTTCTGCCACCACTAACTGGGAGGCTTTGGTCAAATTGCTTCGCCTCCATAGCTTTGGTTTGCTTATCTTTGTAATGTCCATAATGGCAGTACAGCTTATGAAGGGTAAATGAATTAGCATGTACAAAATGCCTGGCACATGGTGGATGTTTAGTAAGTAGCTACTGTTGTTATGAAGGTGTTAATACCACATCTGTGTGCTGTATAAACCCTCGTACCTAACAAAGCTTTCCTTGCCTCCTAAGCTCGTCACATTTTGTGCAAAAAAGTGGAGGTTGGATGGACTGGAATTTGGAGAAAATGAATATTTAACACATTAAAAAATACCCATTTTGGGGGACTTTCCTGGTGGTGCAGTGGTTAAGACTCCATGCTCCCAATGCAGGGGGCCTGGGTTTGATCCCTGGTATGGGAACTAGATCCCACATGCATGCCACAACTAAGAGTTTGCATTCCACAACTAAGGAGCTCGTGAGCCGCAACTGAGGAGCCCGCCTGCCACAACTAAGACCCACAACCAAAAAAAAAAAAACCCATTTTGGAGCTAAGGCCCTTTGTTAATGTTTAGGGACACTAAACTGAGAAGTATTCAGCCAGTGTTTGCAAATTTACTAGCAGTTCACATGTTTGAAATTGTTGCTGATGTGGAACAACAAGCTGTTGAACTTCAAGGAATCCAGCATTTTTGTCTTTCATCCTTTAGGGAGAAGCAGGCAGAGCGTGAAAGCATGCTCATCTGACCAGCACTGTCATAGCACAAAGTCACTGGGTAGAAGTTGCCCTGACTGGAATGCAGTCGGACATCACTTGGGGTCGCCGTGGATTTGCCAGGAACAAGTTGCTAAACTCATCTTGTTTCCCTTTTCCTTCTTGGTAAAGTTACCACAGTACAGGTCAGGCGATGGCACAGATACAGCGAAGAATCTGTCAGAATATCTCAGGATGTCTTTGAGGACCAAAGGAGGCGGGGTAGGGCACAGGCCAATTTGTACCTGGTCATCAACTGTACCCAGAGTGGGATTAGAGTCAACTTGGAGAAAAGTTTCTCTCCTGAAATGAGACATCACCATGGTGTTCGGGTTGAAGATGACCAGGCCTATGATGATTTACTGGACGTTTATGATAGACTGTGTCTCCAAAATGGCGGCTGAGGTGATGTGTTCAACGTGTAGTAGAGGGGAGGTCCTCTTGTTCACTTTGTAGAAAGGAATCTTGGTTGGATTGACCAAATATCTGAGCTTCCTCTGAGTGCTGGGCCTTGTACAAGGGAGTAGGAGAAATCAGACAGCTGTACCTTAGACCCATTTTTACAGATGAAAACTGAGGTTCAGGGAGGTTAGGGAACTTGCCCAGGGTCACTCGGTCAGTATATTAATTTGAAGCCCATATTCTTCCACTGTGTTATACCCTGCATATGGGTCCAGAATCCCAAGTGTTTAGGTTCAGCCCAGTCTGGATGTACCTTCACAACCACACAGATATAAAGGTTTGGGATCCTTTGAAGATTGTTATCAGCATTGGGATCCGTCTGGAGCTTCATCTCGTAGTTGTCACGATGCTGATGGACAGAAACCAGAGAAGACAAGGTTTGGCTTAAGGAACCGAAGGGAATAACACATGAAGGACAAGGAGATTCATTCACTGAGACACTCAACACTCACCCCGGTGCCATGCCTGGACTTGGTGCTGAGGGTACATATAGCCCGTTAAAACACACATTCCTAGCTCCCACCTCCAGAGTTTTTAGTTCCCTGTAAGGGGTCAGGGTTCTGAGAATTTGAGTTTCTAACATTCCTAGGGGAAGCTGCTGCTGTTATTGAAGCCATTATATATAATATATATGTAGGGCCTGGCCCAGGGCGCTGCTGAGCTTAAACTTTAGATCTTCCACATGGCCATATGGCCTTGCCCAAGTTCTCTAACCCGTGTGAGCCTCAGTTTCCTCATCTGTAAGTGGGATACTACCCAATTCCAAAGGTGGTTGTAAGAATTCAGTGAGACAATGTATGCAAGTATTTAGCACAGTGCCTTCAGTCAGCGTTCAGTACGTTGTTTTCTTATTTTTATTAATACCAGTGAGGAGGCTGTTGCAGAAGCACAAGGGAGAGCTGAAGGAGGGGCTGCACCAGGCCAGTGGCTCAGGGGTAGAAAGGAGGAGCTCTTTCAGAGGCTCCAAGCCCTGTGTTCTAGGACTTGGCTCTAGGTTAATACCTGACTGCTGGTCCCTGTCTGGCCACTAGAGGGCAGTGGAGCCAAGGCTGCGCAAGGAAGGCAGAAGGGTGGCGTGGATCTGTGCATGCAGCCTTTATTCCTATCCCGAAGCCTAACTGTGTATTTGCACTGCACTGTCTCCTGCCTCCTTGCTCTGTGTACTTGCTGACGTTTTTGGAAAACACTTTGCATCGCAGGGCACCTCTCAGTGGCTGCTTGTCTTGTGGCCTGGGATTAGCCATGGCTGAAGCATCCCACATTCTGGCAGATGTGTTTATTTCTCAAGGGCACAGGCAGAGCAGAACATGAAGGGCTGCGCCCTGCAGCTCAGCAGAGCCTAGTTTGAACGCTGTTGCTCTTCTGCCAGTTCAAAACTTGGGGCCTGCTCCATCTTGCTTTCCTCCCCCCTCCCCAGCCCTTGCCTACACCCTTTGATCCTGTGGGTGGAGAAATAAAGGGAATTCCAAATCTTTAATCCATTTTGAAGGCTGGTAAACAGCACTGGTTGAATCATTTCAGAGAAGGGTGGGTGCTCTTTCAAGGTCATAGAATGTAGTGAGGGAAGGAAAAATACTGGAAGCACGTTTATAATATTTGAAGGTGTACCTTGTGCCAAGCCCTGTCCATTGATGAATCGCTTTATTCCATGAGGATCACAAAAGGTACCAGTGACAGCAGCTTGCACTTACTGACTGTGAGCCAGGCCCTGTGCCAACTGATTTTCACATATTAGCTCTTTCAACCCTAACAACCGCCCATGAGGTGTTATTCATTCTGAAGAAACTGAGACTTGGCGAGCTTACAATAGGGTACATGGGGCCAAAGATTGGTGCTGGTGGAAATTGAAACCAGTGTGTCTAACTCCAAAATCCAAGCTCTTTCTCTCAGCAGTATTGGGCATTGTCAATTCTACTTTTAACCCAGCTCTTTCCAGAAGTGGGGTATATAGACCTTAGGAAGGAGAAGGCCAAGCTTATGACAAAACGGCCTTTTAAGTACTCATGACCCCACAGCATAGTAGACCAGTTAAGAGCATGGATCTGGGACCAGATTGCCTGGGTTCAGATCCTGGCTCTGCCACCTATCATCTCTGTGACCTTGATTGGGCAAGTTCTTTGACATCTGAGTCTTAGTTTCCTCATTTGTAAAATGGGTATAATAATAAGAGCTACCATGCTAGCTTGCTGTGAGGGTTAAATGAATTAATACATGTAAGTGCTTAGATCATTGCCTGGCACAAAGTAATAGCTCAGTAAGTGTTGGCTCTTATTATCATCATCATTTTTAGCCATCGTGCTGTAGTCACCTCTGTATTCTCAGTGCCTGGCATATACTAGGGGTCAGCAAATGTTTATTGAATGAAATGAGCCCTTGGATTGAGAAAAATATTTTCTGAGCCCTGGAGGGTGCCAGGTGCTGGCTTGATACATAAATGACTCCATTTTGAACCCTGTCCTCAGGACTTCTCAGTGGACTAGGAGAGGTCAGGGTGTTAATTTACTGCACAAGGCAGATATATTCCATGGAGGTCCTGATGGAGCTGAGAGCATCTTCGGAGTGGGGAGGAGGCTGGGGGCCAGTTTCAGAGGAGTCAGGCTTTGAATTAGGCCTTGAAAGTTGGTGGAGGAGAAGGATGGAAGGGTGGGGTGGGCTGGAGAATTCGGGCTTCTCGGGCCCAATATGCCTCCAACTTCAACAAAGGACCATTGAATCAAGTTGGAGTTTCATTCATCCAACAAGTATTCATCAGGCATGGTTGGAATCGGGCACTGAGATACAGTGATGGCTTTCAGACAGTCTCTGCTCTCAAGTGACCTGGGTCTAAATGGGTGAACAGCCAAGGAAACAAGTGATGAAAATTTAGTCTGATGACGGACCAGTATTGACTTGGAGGCTCTTAGGCGTGAGTGAAAGACACTTGGCTCTGACTGCTTTAAGTAGAAAAGAAATTCTCATTGGACATCTTTGGTCATATGTATTCACTGTGGCCAGGGGGGATCATCTGTCCACCCTGCATGGGGTGGGGAGAGTACAGGACATATCAGTGCTGCCCAAATCACGTGGACTGAGGTGGTGATGGTGGGCTGTGGTGGGTGTGATTCCCTAAAGAAAATTCAGATGAAGTCAACAGAGGGAGGAAGAATCGATGTTTATGCAAAATGCACAGATGGGGCTTCCCTGGTGGCGCAGTGGTTGAGAGTCTGCCTGCCGATGCAGGGGACACGGGTTCGTGACCCGATCCGGGAAGATCCCACATGCCGCAGAGCGGCTGGGCCCGTGAGCCATGGCCGCAGAGGCTGCGCGTCCAGAGCCTGTGCTCCGCAACGGGAGAGGCCACAACAGTGAAAGGCCTGCGTACAACAAAAAAAAAAAAAAAAAAAAGCACAGATGTCCAGTACAGCTACCACGTGGGAACAGAATAATCCAGCAGTTAACAGTTCTGGCTTGACACTCCAGTTCCCAGGGATGGAATCCCATTTCCACCATTTACAAGTTGTGTGACCATGACTGGGTCACTTCACTTGTCAGTCTGAGTCTCAACGTCCCCATCTACAAAATGGGAGTGATGGTCCAGCACTGTGGGCTTGAACCAGTGGGAAAGCACACTGCAAAGGCACCAGGCAGGCACCAGCACGTGTCACTGCGACTTGGTGTGGCATGAAGTCTGAAGGCCGGGATCCAGCAAATCAGCTTCTGGGTATTTAATATAAGGAAATGAAAATGCTAACTCAAAAAGGCACCTGTACCCCAATGTTCATTGCAGCATTTTTTACAGTAGCCAAGATATGGAAACAACCTAAGTGTTCACTGATGGATGAATAGATAAATAAATGTGGTATATATATATATATATATATATATATATATATATATATATATATATATATATATATATATATATATATATATATATATATATATATATATATATATATATATATATATATATATATATATATATATATATATATATATATATATATATATATATATATATATATATATATATATATACACCATATATACAATATAATTCAGCCATAGAAAAGAATGAAATATTGTCATTTCCACAACATGAATGGACCTTGAGGGCATTATGCTAAATGAAATAAGTCAGATAGAGGAAGGCAAACACCATATGATCTCACTTATATGAGGAACCTAAAAAATAAACCTGAAACCAAGCTTATAGATACAGAGGACAGATTGGTGGTTGCCAGAGGTAGGGGGTGGGGGAGTGGGAGAGATGACTGAAGGTCAAAATGTACAAACTTTCAGTTATAAAATAAGTGAGTCCTGGCATGTAATGTACAGCATGGTGACTACAGTTAGCAACAGTGTATTGCATATTTGAATGTTTCTAAGAGAGTGGATCTCAAAAGTTCATCACAAGAAAAAAATTGTAACTATGTATGGGGGCAGATGTTAACTAGACTTATTGTGGAGATCAATTTGCAATGTATACAAATATTGAATCATTATGTTTTACACCTGAAATCAATACAATGTTATATGTCAATTATACCTTCATTAAAAAAGTAAATGAAATCTGAATTCTCTGGATTGTTACCTGACCAGTTCCAGGGCACTTGTCCACAGACAGGCAGCCAAACTGCCCTGGGTTCAAGTCCTCAATCTGCCACTTACTGACTACGTTATTCTCCTCCGTGAAGTGAAGATCAGCATTACTGCCTCCCAGGGTTACTGGGAGAAGAGATGAGGTGATATATAGACCGTGCCTGGCACATATTGTTCTACAACTAATGATAGATGCGTTCTCAGTACAATTATTACCCCAGAGCACACCAGGAGTCCAGGAGAGACTCTGGCAGGACAGAACGCGTGCTCTGTGAACAAGCAACCATCCTTCTGGATAAAGTGTGCATTTGGCCAGCAGCCAGGGGCACTGGGAGGCTTTGTGCAGCCTGACAGTTCCCACCTTCCTTTCAACTTGGGCTGGGTACAGCCTCAGGGAGGTTCATGCTTCTCTTTTAATTACCCCTCAGGCTCTCCTCTCAGCCTGTCTTTCATTTCCACCACAGGCTTTCAGCCAGACAGTTTGAACAGAATCTCATCTGGAGTGTGTTAACTCTTCTCCCCCGTTGCTGGCAGAGATCTGGGATCAGCTCTGCATTAGGACAAGTTGTAAGTAAACACACATTCGCTCTAATGTGGCCCCTCCTCTCATTCCATAGCATTATATTATATTTGCGCAGCTTCAAATCAGGGAACACAAGAGTGTTTGGAAAAGACCTTAGAAATCATTTAATCCAGTCTACCCATTTTACAGGAGAGCAAATTGAAGATGTTGAGTTGATCATCTTCGCATAGATAACTTCAAGATATGAATAGAGATGGAAATCAGGTCTTCTGACTCTTAGTCCAAAACTTTTACCACAATAACCTTGTCCTTCAATCATTCATTCTCTCCTTCAGTAACATATATTGAGTATCTATTACTATATTCCAGACCCTATATTCTGGACACTGTGAAAACGAGTTGAGTAAGAAACAATCTCTGCCCTTGAACTGCTTATGATCCCTTCATCCATCCATCCATCCATCCATCCATCCATGTATGCATCCTCTATTCATCTTTCCATCAGTCTACGTCTCTCTCCGTCCATCCATGGATACATCTTATTTATCTATCCATTCATTTAGCCATCAATGCCTCTCTAAAGCCCCAAGTCCTGGGCTGGTGCTAGGGACCAAAATAAGTAACAATTTTGCTCTTGAGGCTTTCACCTATTGTGGAGGAAGACACATAGAAAGCTACCTCTAAAGTATGTATAAAGGGCTCTGTTTGTACGCAAAAGGAGACTTTCTGTCCTGCCTCTTATTTCTGAGAAGGCATCATTCTGAGGGTGAAAACAGAGCTGCACTTTGGATAGGAGTCTCCAGTAGGGAAGACAGGAAAGAAGCTTCTGGGCCGAGGGAACAGCAGTGGCAAAGGCATGGCGATGCCTGGAGGGTTTAGGAGGGAGAGGAATTCCATTTTATTTGATGACTCCTTCTAGGAGTGAACTGGCTGGCTAATAGTCAAGACAGGATGTCAAAGCTTCTTTTAAAAGGACCTTGAATACCATACCTGGAGCCAGAATGTCACCCTTTGGGCATTTGGAAACCACTGCAGTTTTGTTTTGTTTTTTGCTTATGGATATCCAGTTGTTACAGCACCACTTGTTGAGAAGGCTATCTCTTCTCCACTGCATTTCCTTTGCACCGTTGTCAAAAACCCATATATGTGTGGGCCAACTTCTCAGTACTCTCTTCTGTTCCTCTGATCTACGTGGCTACTTTGATGCTGATACTACACTGTCCTGATTAGTATAGGTTTATAATCATTCTTGAGATCAGGTGGTCTTAGCCCTCCAACTTTGTTCTTTTTCAGAGTTGTGTGTGTGGATTCTAGCTCCTTTGCATTTCCCATATGAATTTCAGAACCAGCCAGCCTGTTTGTACAAAAAGCTTTCGGATATTTTCGATGTGGATTGTGTTGAATATATGGATCAATTTGGGAAGAACTGACACGTTAATAATATCGAGTACTCTGACCCAACAACAAGGTATACGTCTAGGTTTACTATTTTTCCCTTTAGGACTTTAAATATGTTGCCCCATAGTCTGTCTTCTTGCCTGCATGATTGCTGATAAGTCTGTGTTATTTTTATCTTTGTTCTTCTAGATGCAACATGCTTTTTCTCTCTCTGTTTTCAGATTTTCTCTTGTTTACTGGCTTTGAGCAATTTTATTATGATGTGTCCTGGTGTAGTTTTCTTGCTGTTTCTAGTTCTTGGCGTTTGTTGAGCTTCTTGAATCTGTGGGCTTATATTCTCATCAAATTTAGAACATTTTGGATGTCATTTCTTTAACTATTTTTCTGTCCACCCCCTTCTTCACAAACTCCAACTGCATATATATTAGGGCCTTTTCAGTTGTTCCACAGTTTACTAGTACTTTTTTAATTATTGAAATTTATTTCTTTTCTCTGTGTGTTTAATTTCAGGCATATTTGCTTCTGCGATAACTAATTTGCTATTAATCCCACCCAGTATATTTTTCATCTCAGACATTGTAATTTTCATCTCTAAAAATTCCCTAAAATTTGGGGTCTTTTAAAAAAATATATCTTCCATGGCTCCAGTTAACTTTTTGGAATATAGAATGTTTAAAATATATAATATAATATATTATAATGTAGTATTATATTAAAAATATATTATAATGAAGTTATTATAATATAATATATTAAAATATATTAATTGTTTTAATGTCTTTGCTAATTCTAACAGCTGTGTCAATTCTAGGTTGGTTTTAATTGATTTTTCTCCTTATTTTGGGTCATATATTCCTACCTCTTTTCATGCCTATTAACCTCTTGTTAGATGTCAAACACTGTGAAGTTTACCTGTGGGTTGCTGGCTATATTAAGCAGAAGTGTCCTTTACATTTTAATTCTATTATGTTTCTTTCAAAACCCTCCTTTGAAGCAACCTTCCTTCGTAACAGCCAACAGCTTGACAAAGTGTGTTCCCATCACCCTATGATTGCTTTGCTCCTCAAAGCAAGGCTGTGAGGTGGGTGTCAGATCATGCCCATTTTACAGATAAGGGAACTGAGCCTCAGAGAGGTGAAGAAACTTGTCCAAAGTCACACAGTCTATAAAGGATTAAGCCACATCCCCACTACACGGTGCTGCTCTTGTAGTTCCCAGGACAGGAAAGAGACACATGAAGTAAGGCTTGGTATTGTTAGATTTTTAAAAGTATTTTGGGGGAAGAGGGAATAAATAGGTAGGCTCAAGGTCACAGGACTAAAGAGGCTGGAGCAAGAGAGGGTCACGTGTTTCAGTGTGTGGTTTTCCTACTGCACCCTCCCTCAACCCACTTCAGAGGATGGGAACGTGTCTTCCAGCTAATGCATCCTGCTAGACAGAATTGGGCTTTTTGCTGGAGTTGAGGGTCTGGAATTTAGCCCGACTTTATGAGAAACCTTGGGAAGTGGAGGGGGAGGGGAAAGAGGTGGGGACGGGAGAGTACTTGTTACTCGGTGTGAAGGTGATGGGAGAGGGGTGGGGAGAAAGCGGGGGGCACCAGAGGGCCAGAGGGTGGGTTTATGGGAGCTGTGGGTAGAGGACAGGGCACCAGGGGGCAGGGGCTAGTTCCAGCCAGTTCCTAAGGTCTCCTGCCTTGTGTGATTATCCCTGCTCCCACCTTCCTAACTGAGTGAGAAGTAAAGGTGGGGAATAAAATAATGAAGCCATGAGTAGGTGAGGTGTTAGGGAGACAGCTTGCCAGGGTGGGCAGCACAGATGATTGGAGGGTGGGGAGGGAGGTGGTGGGAGGAAAATGTGCAGATCCGAGCTCTGAGAAACTGGGTGGAGGGGGCTTAGCCTGGGTGTGCAGAGTTGTAGGTGGGGACACTAGAGGGTGACACCCCAGGGACGGGTGCTTCCTGGGAAAAAAGGGATATGGTCTTTTCCTGGCCATGGGGGAGGCTTTGGAACATTCTTGGACAATTTATTTTTAGTGAGATTCCCTTTTGACTGTTTTTTTTAAAAGTATGGAATGGATTGTAATAGTTACCATTTATTAAGTGCCTATTGTATGCTCAGAACTGTTTTACATGCATCACCTCAGTTCATATCATACACAATTACTTTCTGAGATAGGGACTATTACTAACCCCAGCTGACAGGTGAGGAATCTGAGTCTCAGGGATGTGGTGGCACACCCAAAACACCTTCTGCTCTGATCTATTTATTCTAAATGAGAGAGATGTACATGGGGAGCCAGAACCTGCTTAGACGGAACTCACCCAAGGGTTTTTGTTTTATTTTTTTTCTGAGATCTGCTCTTCAGTTTGGCAGATTTGGAGCAGGACAAGCGTGGGGGTTGGGAAAGAAATAAGCTGTTACAGACACACTGCCGAAGAGGAAAGGAAACCTCATGTACGTTGTCACAACAACCCTGCCTTGTAATTACCATTGAGAGGACTCCTGTTATCTTGTCTACCCAAGCAGGTGCTGTAAATCTAGCACCCTCCCTGGCTGGGGTGGGTGTTTGTTGCCAGGCATGTATCCCATCTCTCTGGCCACAGTGATTGTGCCAGGCGTGAGCAGGTGACCAAAACCAGGGCGATCACTTCTTTCCTGGGATTAAAAAAAAAACGGGAGCTAACAGCCCTGTTTACCCCCTTAGCGTAGTGAAAGACACATTCTTCACCCTGAGGACTGAAAGAATTAGACAGACATGCAGATAGAAACAAAGGAAAATAGGAGGTCCTGATGACATTTCTCCCTTTCTCTGTTCCCAAAGCCCTGATTTTCATTTAGAGAGCTATGTGGCTCTGGAAACACTGAGTGCCCCCACCCCATGACTCCAGAGGGGGCCACTTGGCCTGGGTTAGGCCACGCAGCACATTCCATCCCCCCACTATAGAAATTGCCAGAGACGGGCAGTACCAAAGCTGGCTCCGTCAGAATGAATTAAGGACCTTAACTAAATGCTGGGGCACAGTTTCTCTTTCCTGTTGGTTAAGAGCTAGGAAGCATATACCTTCCTAGTGAGTGTCCATCTTGGGCTCAGTAAGTAAGCCCGTCCTGGGATGAGGTTGCCAATTATGGAGGAGGTATGAGCAAAGTCCCTGGATCTAGTTAGTGGATCAGTTCCTCCCTGAAGCCGACCCTCCCTATAGATTGGGGAGCCGTAAGTCTCCTCAGTGGTTTAAGGTGTCACCACAAGATTCTCAACTGACAAGTTACTCTTGGTGCTACTTGAATCCTGGTTCCAGTCAACTCAGAAGCTGGTTCCATGGATTCTTCCCTGGCCACTATCTTCTTAGATGAACCATTATACTTCTTATTTTGCTTCTTTCTTAAAAAATTAAATTATTTAAAAACATTTTTAATAGAAACTTAAAAACATATACAAAAGTAGAAGAGTATAATGCATGCATTCTCAACCAGGATGAAGAGGAGGGTCAAAAGGTGGCAAAAATTGGTTCTTAGGGAGGGGATGAATAAATCTGAACTATTGCAATGTGTGGTCTCCAAAGGGCCATGCACATAAACAGATACACAGTATATCCTTGACACTGAAATTTCAGGGGTGGAGGAGTGATTAGAAAATAATGTCTAAAAAGGCTTTTAGGGCGATGATAATGAAAAACTAGGTTGAGAAACACAGGCTTAATGAACCGTTATTTGGCTTTGATAGTTGTCAATTCATGGCTAATCTTGTTTCAATTATTTTGAAGCAAATCTCAGACATCATGTGATTTTACCCATAAGTATTTCAGTATGAGTCTCTAAGAAATGTAACCACATTATTTACCCTTGAAACTATTACCACAATCAAGATAGTGAACATATATCCATTGTCCCCAAAGGATATATGGGGACATATATATGCCCTCTTGACCCTTTGTAATCACTCCCTCTGAGATGTCTCCCTCTCCCAAGCAATACCATTCTGATTTATGTCTCTATAATTTAGCTTGTACCTCCTAGAGCTTTAGATAGATAGAATCATATAGTATGTACTCTTTTGTCTGGCTTCTTTCACACAACATAATTATTTTGAGATTCATAGATGTTGTTGCTTATGTAGAAGGTTCATTTCCTTTTATTGTTGAATAGTGTGTGCCATTATATGGGTATATCATATTTGTTTGTGGATGGCTTGTTAATGGCCATTTGCATTGTTTCCAGTTTTTGGCTTTGACAAGCAAAGCTGCTGTGAACATTTGTGTATATGCCTTTGTATGGATATGTGTATATATATATATATATATATATATATATTTCATTTTCTCTTTTGTGGAAACATTTTCTCTTTGAGTGGAATGGCTGGATCATATGGTAAGTGTATGTTTAACTTCACCAGCTTGAGTGTTCCAGTTCCTCCACATCTCCATCAGCACTTGTTATAGTCAGTCTTTCTAGTTTAAGCCATTCTAAAGTGTGTCTCATTGTGGTTTTAATTAGCATTTCTCTAATGACTTATGATGTAGAGCATCTCTTCATGTGCTTGCTTGTCATCTGTGTATCTTCTTTGGTGAAGAGTCTGTTCAAATGTCTTGCCCATGTTTTTAAAAATTGAGCTGTTTTCTTATTGTTGAGTTTTGAGGGTCCTTTATCAAATATATCTTTATAAATATTTTCTCCCTATGTATGTATGGCTTGTTGTTTCATCTTATTAAAAGTGTCTTTCAAAGAGCAGAAATGTTTACTTTTGATGCAGTTCAATTTACCAATTTGTTATTGTATAGATCATGCTTTTGATGTCAGATCTAAGAAGTCTTTGTGTAACTCAAGGCCACAAGGATTTTTTCCTATGTTTTCTTCTAGATGTTTTGCAGTTTTAGGGTTTACATTTAGATTTATGATCCATTTTTGAGTTAATTTTTTTTGATAGGTAAGAAGTGGATTTATTTAGAGAGATACACATTCCATAGAAGAATGCAGTCCATCTCAAAAGGCAAGAGTGGCCTCAGGGCCTGGGCTCATCTGGGAAAGTGAGAGCAGCCAAGGGAGAAGCACACACCACAGACAGAGTGTGGGCCATCTCAGAGGTGAGAGGCCTGAGTTAATTTTTGTAGATGGTGACAAACATAGATACAAGTTTATTTTTTTGCATATGGATATCCAGTTGCTCCAGCACCATTTGTTGAGAAGGCTGTCGTTTCTCCACTGCATTCTTTGCATCTTTGTCAAAAACCCATATAGGCGTGCATCAATTTCTCAACTCTATCCTCTGTTTTATTGATCTTTGTGGCTACCTTCATGCTGATACCCCACAGTCTTGATTAATGTAGCTTTATAACAATTCTTGAAATCAGGTGGTCTTAGCTCTCCAACTTTGTTCTTCCTTTTCAGTAATAAAAATTGCTTTATAGTTGTATAGAGCTATGTAATTGTGCTTTATAAGGTTTTTGCTAGCTTTTCCTCTTACACAAGATTTTATTTTTCTGCTCTGCCTTAAAGAATCATCTAGTCTATGGTTAAATCAATACTTCCTGATATGAATATAGCATTTTCAGGTGTGTGTGTGTGTGTGTGTGTGTGTGTGTGTGTGTGAGTGTGTGAATTCTAGCTCCTTTACATTTCCATATGACTTTTAGAATTACCTTAACCTAATTTGTACAAAAAACCTTCCTGATGTTTTTACTTGGATTGTGTTCAATATGTGGATCAAACTGGGGAGAATTGACATGTTAAAATATTGAGTGTTCTGACCCAATAACAAGGTGTACCTTGTTCTGTTTACTTTGGTCTTTTAGAGATTCTTCAGCAATGTTTCAGTTTTTGGTGTACAGGTCTTGTACAACTTTGGTCAGAATTTACCCTAAGTATCTCACATTTTTATGCTATTTTATTTTTTATTTTCTTAGATTTGATTTTTTTATGGTGGTAACATACACATATTATAGAATCTACCATTTTAAACATTTCAAGTGGGATTAAGTACATTCACAATATTGTGTAACCATTACCGCTATTGATTTCAAGAACTTATTCATTATCCTAGATAGGAATTATTTACTCATTAAATAATAACTTCCCATAAGCTATTTTAAATGGTATTTAAAATTTTTGATTGTTTCTGGTATATAGAAATACAATTGCTTTAGTATATTAATCTAGTGTCCTGCAACTTTGCCTAAATCATTTATTAGTTCTAGTACAGTTTTTGCAGATTTCCTTGAATTTTCCACATAGGTAAATAAAGACAGTTTTACTTCTTCCTCTCCAATCTGGATGTTCTTTATGTATTTTTCTTGATTTATTGCACTGGCTACAAGCTCCACAACAGTGTTTAATAGATGTGGTGAGAGCAGATACCCTTCTTTTATTCCTGATCTTAGGAGGAAAGCATTCAGTCTTTCACAATTAAGTCTGATGTTAGTTGTAGTTTTTTCAGATGCTTTTTATTAGATTGAGTAAATTTCTTTACATTCCTACTTTTCTGAGAGTTTTTAAAAAATAAGGAATGGATATTGAATATTTTCGAATGCTCTTTGTATCTATGTAAATGACCTATGGTTTCTGTTTTTTAATTTGTTAATATTGTGAATTACATTGATTGTTTTTTCAAGCATTAAACCAACCTTGAATTCCTGGCATAAAATCCATTTGGTCATAAGATATTATCCATTTAGTATATTGTTAGAGTAAAATTGTTAAAATATGTTTAGCAATTTAAAAAACCTCTGTTTATGAACATTATCAGTCTATAGTTTCTTTTCTCATAATGTCTTTTTCTGGTCTTGGTGTCTGGTAATGCTTGCTTCACGGAATGAATTGGAAAATATTGATCTTCTTCAATTTTTTGGAAAAGTTTGTATAGAACTGTATTTTTTTCCCCTTAAATGTTTGATAACATTCACAAGTGAAGCCCTGTGGGCCTAGGGTTTTCTTTGTGGGACGTTTTTAACTACAGTTTCAATTTCTAAACTATATTGGGAGGTAGTCTGTTAACTGTTTTCTTGAGTTTTTTTGGTTGTGTACTTCAATGAATTTGTCTATTTCATTTAAGTTTTCAGATTTATTGCCATAAAATATTCATAATATTCTATCATTTCAATATTTATAGAATCTATAATAATCTCACCTTTCTCTTTTTTGACTTTGGTAAGTTTTTAAATTTATTTTTTCTCTAATACATCTGGCTAGAAGTTATCAATTTTGTTGATCTCAAACAACTAGTTTTTTCTTTTATCATTTTTCTCTATTCTTTTTCCATTTTGTAGTTCATTGATTTCCACTCTTTATTATTTCATATCTTCTGCTTATTTTGGGTTTAATTTCTCTTCTTATCCTAATTTTATACTAGGGGAAGTTGAACTCACTGATTTAAAGCCTTTTTTATTTCCTAACGTAGTCATTTAGTGCTACAAAGTTCCCACCAAATATTGCTTAAATATTGCTTTAGCAGACTTGCACAGATTTTGATATGCTGTATTTTCATTTTCATTCAGTTCAAAATACTTTCTAAAGTCTTTTCAATTTCTTCTTTGATCCATGGGTTACTTAGAAGTGGGATATTTAGTTTCCAAATATTTGGGGTTTTTCCAGAGCTCTTTTTATAACTGATTTTTAATTTAATTCTATTTTGGTGACAAGACAAACTTTTTATAGCTTGATTCATTTTAAATTCATTGAGACTTGTTTTATGGCCCAGAATGTGGTCTCTCTTGGAAAATGTTCCATGTGCACTTAAGAAGAATGTGTATTCTCCTGTTTTTGGATGGAATGTTCTGTAAATGTCAGTCAGGTCAAGTTGTTAGTGCTGTTCAAGTCTTCTACATTCTTGCTGATTTTCAATCTAGCTGTTCCATTAATTATTGAGGGCTTTACAATTTCTGACTAAGATTGTACATTCGTTTATTTCTCCTTGCAGTGCTATCAGTTTTCATTTCATGTATTTTAAAACTCTGATATTAGGTGCATAACTGTTTGAGGTGGTTATGTTCTTTTGATTAATTGGCTCCTTTATTATGAAATGGTATTTTGCTCTTGTAATATTCTTTGCTATGAAATCTACTTTGTCTAATATTAAATATAGTCTAATATTAATATAGCCACTTCAGCTATCTTTTGACCATGTGTTAGCATGCTATATCTTTTCCTATCTTTTTACTCTTAATTTATTGGTGTCTTCATATTTTTTCATTTATTTATTTTTTTAAACATCTTTATTGGAGTATAATTGCTTTACAATGGTGTGTCAGTTTCTGCTTTATAACAAAGTGAATCAGTTATACATATACATATGTCCCCATTTCTCTTCCCTCTTGTGTCTCCCTCCCTCCCTCCCTATCTCACCCCTCTAGGTGGTCACAAAGCATGGAGCTCGTTACATATATATGTGTTAGCATACGGTATTTGTTTTTCTCTCTCTGACTTACTTCACTCTGTATGATGGACTCTAGGACCATCCACCTCACTACTAATAACTCAATTTCATTTCTTTTTATGGCTGAGAAATATTCCATTGTATACATGTGCCACATCTTTATCCATTCATCTGTTGATGGACACTGATGATGGCCATTCTGACCAGTGTGAGGTGATATCTCACTGTAGTTTTGATTTACCTTTCTCTAACAATTAGTGATGATGATCATCTTTTCATGTGCCTCTTGGCCATCTGTATGTCTTCTTTGGAGAAGTGTCTCTTTAGGTCTTCTGCCCATTTTTGGATTGGGTTGTTTGTTTTTTTGTTATTGAGCTGCATGAGTTGTTTGTATATTTTGGAGATTAATCCTTTGTCAGTTGCTTTGTTTGCAAATATTTTCTCCCATTCTGAGGGTTGTCTTTTCGCTTGTTTATGGTTTCCTTTACTGTGCAAAAGCTTTTAAGTTTCATTAGGTCCCATTTGTTTATTTTTGTTTTTATTTCCATTACTCTAGGAGGTGGGTCAAAAAGGATCTTGTTGCAATTTATGTCAGAGTATTCTGCTTATGTTTTCCTCTAAGAGTTTTATAATGTCTGGCCTTACATTTAGGTCTCCAATCCATTTTGAGTTTATTTTTGTGTATGGTGTTAGGGAGGGCTCTAATGTTATTATTTTACATGTAGCTGTCCAGTTTTCCCTGTACCACTTATTGAAGGGGCTGTCTTTTCTCCACTGTATATTCTTGCCTCCTTTATCAAAGATAAGGTGACCATATGTGCGTGGGTTTATCTCTGGGCTTTCTATCCTGTTCCATTGATTTATATTTCTGTTTTTGTGCCAGTACCATACTGTCTTTTTTTTTTTTTTTTCATTTTGCATTTTTTTCACAACTCACACACACACACTGTATTTTATTTTTACAAGAGATAAATAAACTGACACCAAGCACTGTAAAGGGATCACCACAAAAAAAGCAACAATGATTGCAATTACCAAACATGAAACACACTCATAATATGTTATAATATTGATATTCAGTCCAGTAATCCTCCACTGTAACAGCTCCTTTACTTTGCAGTGATAATTGATTTGTATATTTTTTGCCTCTGAGTCCTTGTAGGATTTTATTTTTTTTTTCAAACAGAAAGTCACAAAATTATAATCATCCTCATCAGTTCACTCAGTCCCATGTAATTAATTTTTTTTATCTTGATCTTTTGTTAGAACTTTTATGAATTCATCAGTTTTCCATTAGAGTTCTGAAAATGCTTATTCATTCAGTTCAGCAGTATAGTCAGTTACCAGAAACCTGTACTTGTCAATCTTTTCCATGAATTCCTTGAAGATGAAACCCTTTTATAGGAACATTTTTGCGAAAGCATCAGAGTACACCCAGAACTGTCTGTAAATGACAAAAGACTTAAAAATGACCACAGTTAAAGATTTGATGAAGGTTCATAATAATGCAATTGACAAGGAAATTTAGTCTTTTCTGATATATACATTTTAAAATAATAACTAGAATTATGACTTATAACATTATACCAGACATATAAGATTTTTAGAAATTTCAAGTAATGCCTGAAACATTTATATTCACATATTTCCATACAAATAACCCAAAGAAAGTTTAGTATTAGTTGTTTTGTTTGTTTGTTCGTTTATACTGCAGGTTCTTATTAGTCATCAATTTTATACACATCAGTGTATACATGTCAATCCCATTTGTCTCCTTAGGTAGGTTTATTCCTAGATATTTTATTCTTTTTGTTTCAATGGTAAATGGGAGTGTTTCCTTAATTTCACTTTCAGATTTTTCATCTTAGTGTATAGGAATGCAAAAGCTTTCTGTGCATTAATTTTATATCCTGCTACTTTAACGAATTCATTGATTAGCTGTAGTAGTTTTCTTTCTTTGTGACATCTTTGTCTGGTTTTGGTATCAGGGTGATGGTGGCCTTGTCTTCATGTTTAAAATGTGTTTTTTGTAGATAGTATATATAGTCTAGTCTGCCTTTTTACAAAATGCTATCTGACAGTCCCTGAATTTTAATTTTAGACCACTTACATTTAATGTGATTATTAATATGGTTACATATGAGTTCATCATCTTGCTATTTGTGCTCTGTTTTTCACCTGTTCCTTTTTCCCCTTTTCGTTTTTTTTCTTACTTCTTTTGGATAAATTTTTAAATAATTCATTAATGTGAATGAATGAATTATATCATTCACATTAGTTGGATATTAGCTATGCATTTTGTTTTGTTACTTTAGTGGTTATTTTATGGTGTATAATACACATCTTTAACTTATCACAGTCTATCTTCAAGTACTATTACACCACTTCACTTCATGTATAGTATAAAAAGTTCACAATAATATTCTACCATTTTTTCTCTCCTATTCTTTATGTTATTAGTATCATGCATCTTACTTTTGCTTATGCTTTAAACTCCAGAACATATTATTACTATTGTTTAAACAGTAAAATATCTATTAAGGATTTTCAAAAAATAAGAAAAAAATCTTTTGTACTTACCCATATAGTTATCATTTCTGTTGATCGTCTTTCCTTTGTGTAGTTTCAGATTTCCATCTGGTATTATTTCTCCCTGCCTAAAAGTCTTCCTTTAACTTTTCTTGTAGTGTAGGCCTTCTGGGATGAATTTCTTCAGCCTCTGTCTTTAATTCACCTTAGCTTTTGAAAAATATTTTCACTGGGTATAGACAGGGCTTTCTGCGACTGCTTTAGTGATGTTGCTCTGCTGTCTTCCTAATTGCCTCAATTTTGATTAGAAATCTGTGTCATCTTATCTTTGTTCCTCCCAACATGACATGACTTTTTTTCTCTAGTTGTTTTAAATAGTTCTCTTGTTTACTGGTTTTGATAAATTTTATTATAATGTGCACTGGTGCAGTTTTCTTCAGAGGTGGTGAGTGTGTGTGTGTGTGCATGTGTGAGTGTGTGCATGTGTGTGTGTGTGTGTGTGTGTGTGTTTGAGCTCTGTGAGCCTTGTGGATCTGTGGTTTTATAGTTTTTATCAAGTTTGGAAAAAATTGATTGTTGTTTCTTCAAAAATTTGTTTCTATTTCCTCTCACCCTCCAGTCCTTTGGTGACATAAATTATATGCATATTAGCCCTCTGGACCTATTCAGTTTATCTACTTCTGTTTGAGTGAGTTAAGGTTGATTGTGTCTTTCAAGGAATTGGTGCATTTCATCTGGGTTATCAGATTTGTGGGCACAGATTTGCTGATACTCTTAATTTTTTCCCCCTTTTCTTTCTGTGTTTTCTTTTGAGTAGTTTCTATTGCAATGTCTTCAAGTTTACTAATCTTTTCTTCTGAAATATTTTATTTGCTGTTAATCCTATCCTGTGTGTATTTAAAATCTCAAACACTGTAATTTTTATTTCTAGAAGTTTGACTTATGTATTTTTTATATCTTCTGTATCTCTACTTTTTGAAATGTGAAGTACAGTTGTAATAACTTTTATTGTATTTCTTTGCTAATACTTTTATGTATTCTTTTATATAACTTTTAATGTATTTCTTTGCGTTAGTGTCAGTTCTTGGTCAGCTTTGATATATTAACTGTTCTCCTCATTATGGTTTGTGTTTTCCTGCCTCTTTGCATGTTGGGTGCAGGATATTTTTGTATACCTATAAATCTTCTTAATCTTTGATATGGAATGCAGTTAACTTACTCAGAAACAGCTTGATCTTTTTGGGTCTTGCTTTTATCATTTATTAGGAAGGTCTACAGCAATGCTTAATCTAGGATGAGTTGTTCTCGATAACTGAGGGAAGACCATTATGATTGGTCTACGTAATGCTCCATGTGAATAATATTTAGGCAAGAGGCATTGTTCCCAGCCTTTCATGATTGCCAGGCCCTGTTCATTCCCATCATTTTAAATGGTTCTTTCCACAGGAGCAGGTATTTTCCTTTTATGTATGAGCTGATCACTACTCTGTTGTGTACTTGAGGGGGATCCTCTGCATATTTGTGGTGTTCTTTCTCTGGGAAGCTCTCTCTTCTCTGATACTTTAGTCTAGCAGCGCTAGCTGCTTTGGTCTCCCTGGACTGATAGTTCTATCTCCTCAACTCAGAGAGTTAGCTGGGGTTGGCTTTAATTACCCCTCCCTGTGCCATGGTCTGGAGTCTCTCTCAATTCAAAATACAATAAGCTGGGACACTCATAGGGCTCATCTTGTTTATTTCCAGTCTCTCAGAAATCACTGTCCTTTGTCGCCTGATATCCAGTGCCTTAAAAACTGTTGTTTTATATATTTTTTTCAAAATTTGTATTTAAGTTAAAATTTTTAATTGTAGTAAAATATATAACATAAAATTTGCCATCTGAACTATTTTTAAGTGTATAGTACAGTAATGTTAAGGACATTCACATCGTTGTGCAACAGATCTCCAGAACTATTTATATGTTGCCAAACATAAACTCGATATTTGTTAAAAAATAACTCTTTGTTCTCCCCTTCTCCCACCCCCTGGTAACCATTGTTCTACTTCCCATCTCTATGAATTTGACTACTCTAAGCTCCCCATATAAGTAGAATCATACACTATTTGTCCTTTTGTGACTGGCTTATTTCATTTAGCATAATGTCCTCTAGGTTCATCATGTTGTAGCAAGTGTCAGAATTTCTCTCCTATTTAAGACAAAATAATATTCCATTTTATGTCTACAGTACATTTTCTTTATCCATTCATCTGTCAATGGACACTTGGGTTGTTCCCACCTTTTGGCTATTGCACATGATGTTACTGTGAACACGAGTACACAAATATCTCCTCGAGACACTGCTTTCAATTCTTTTGGGTATATACCCAGAAGTGAAATTGCTGGATCATATGGTAGTTCTATTTTTAATTTTTTAGAAACCACAATGCTGCTTTCCATAGCAACTATACCACTTTATACTCCCACCAACAGTACACAATTCTCCATATTCTCACCAACATTTGTAACTTTCTATATTTTTTTATAGTAGTCATCCTAAGAGGTATGAGGTGGTATCTCATTGTGGTTTTAATTCTCATTTCCCTACTGATTAGTGATATTGAACATCTTTTCATGTGCTCATTGGCCATTTGTATATCTTCTTTGAAGAAATGTCTATTTAAGGATACAGTTCCTCCTGTCCTCAGATTCAACCAACTGTGGATCATGTAGTACTGTAATATTTACTATTGAAAAAAAAATCTGTATAAGTGGACCTATACACTTCAAGCCTGTGTTGTTCAAATGTCAACTATTTTAGTATGCTCAGACCATGACAACAAGATACCACAGACTGGGTGGCTTAAACAACAGAAATTTATTTTCTCACAGTTCTGGAGGCTGGAAGTCTAAGATCAAGGTGCTGGAAAATTTAGTTTCTGGTGAGGACTCTCTTCTTGACTTGTATACAGTCACCTTCTCACTGTGTCCTCACATGGCTTTTCCTCTGTGTGTGTCCTTTTCTTATGATACCAGTTGTATTGGATCAACGCTCCACCTTATAACCTCATTTAACCTGAATTATTTCCATTTTCGAATATAATCACATTGGAGTTTAGGGCTTCACATATGAATTTTGAGAGGACACCATTCAGTCCAAAACAAAGTTGTTTGTTCATTTTTAAAATGGTTTCTTTTTTTTTTAACTGGAGTACAGCTGCTTTACAATATTGTGCTAGTTTACCCTGCACAACAAAGTGAATCAGCTATACGTATACATATATCCCTTCTTTTTTGGATTTCCTTCTCATGTAGGTCACTACAGAGCACTGAGTAGAGTTCCCTGTGCTATACAGTAGGTTCTTAATAGTTATCTATTTTATACATAGTATCAATAGTGTATATATATCAGTCCCAATCTCCCAATTCATCCCACCCCCCCTTCCCTCTTGGTAGCCATACATTTTTTCTCTATGTCTATTTCTGCTTTGTAAATAAGATCTTCTATATAAATTTTTTCAGTTTCCGCCTATATGTGTTAATATATGATATTTGTTTTTCTCTTTCTGACTTACATCACTCTGTATGACAGTCTCTAGGTCAATCATGTCTCTCCAAATGACCCAATTTCTTTCCTTTTCATGGCTGAGTAATATTCCACTGTATATATGTACCATATCTTCTTTATCCATTCCTCTGTTGATGGACATTTAGTTTGCTTCCATGTCCTGGCTATCATAAATGGTGCTGCAATGAACATTGGAATGCATGTGTCTTTTTGAATTATGGCTTTCTCTGGGTATATGACCAGTAGTGGGATTGCTGGGTCATATGGTAGTTCTATTTTTAGTTTTTTTAAGGAACCTCCATACTGTTCTTCATAGTGGCTGTATCAATTTACATTCTCACCAACAATGCATGAGGGTTCCCTTTGCTTCACACCCTCTCCAGCATTTATTGTTTGTAGATTTTTTGATGGTGGCCATTCTGACTGGTGTGAGGTGATACCTCATTGTAGTTTTGATTTGCATTTCTCTATTAACTAGTGATGTTGAGCATCTTTTCATGTTGGTCATCTGTATGTCTTCTTTGGAGAAGTGTCTATTTAGGTCTTCTGCCCATTTGTTGATTGGGTTGTTTAGTTTTTTGATATTGAGCTGCATGAGCTGTTTGTATATTTTGGAGATTAATCCTTTGTCAGTTGTTTCATTTGCAAATACTTTCTCCCATTCTGAGGGTTGTCTTTTCATCTTGTTTATGGTTTCCTTTGCTGTGGAATAGCTTTTAAGTTTAATTAGGTCCTATTTTTTAATTTTTGTTTTTATTCCCATTCCTCTAGGAAGTCGGTCAAAAAAGGTCTTGCTGTGATTTATGTCAAAGAGTGTTCTGCCAAAAATATGGAAAGCTTCACAAATTTGCATACAGCCTTGCACAGGGACCATGCTAGTCTTCTCTGTATCGTTCCAATTTTAGTATACGTGCTGCTGAAACAAACACTAAAATGGGTTGTTTTATTTTTTGTTGTTGACATGTAGGAGTTCTTTATATATATTCCGGATATTAATGTCTTATAATATATATGATTTACAAACATTTCCTCCCATTCTGTAGGTTGCCTTTCAGTCTGCTGATTGTGTCCTTTGATGTACAGAATTTTTAACTTTTGGTGTCATTCAGTTTACCTATTTTTACTTTTGTTGCCTGTGCTTTTGGTATTATATCCAAGAAATCATTGCCAAATCCAATGTCCTTAAGCTTTCCCTCTATGTTTTCTTCTAAGAGTTTCTTCCTTTTTTTTTTTTTAATGTGGCTATCCAATTTTACCATTTTTTTGTTGAAAAGACTGTTTTTTCCCCACTGAATGATCTTGGCACACTTGTCAAAGATTATTTGACCATATATATGAGGATTTATTTCTGGACTCTCTATTCCATTGGTCTATATGTCTGTCTTTATGTCAGTACCACACTGTTTTGATTAATTTATATTTGTAGTAAGTTTTGAAATCAGGAAGTGTGAATTCTCCACCTTGTTCTTCCTTTTCAAGATTGTTTTGACTATTTGGAGCTCCTTGAGATTCTATATGGATTTTAGGGTGGATTTTTCTGTTTCTATAAAAAAGTCTTCGGGATTTTGATAGAGAAGCATTGAATCTACAAATCACCATTGGTAGTATTCTTAACAATGTTAAGTCTTCTAATCCATGAGCGTGGGATATCTTTACATTTTTTAATGCCTTCTTTTGTTTCTTTGAGCAATATTTAATAGTTTTCAGTGTACCAGTCTTTTGCCTCCTTGGTTAAGTTTATTCCTATGTATTTTACTCTTCTTAATGCAATTATAAATGGAATTGTTTTTAAAATTTCCTTTTCAGAATGTGATTGTTAATTTATTGAAATGTAACTGATTTTTGTGTGTTGATTTTGTATCCTGCACCTTTGTTGAGTTCATTTACTTGTTTTGTTTACTAGTTTTCTTGTGGAATCTTTCGGCTTTTCTACATATAAGATCATGTTGTCTGTGAACAGAGATGATTTAACTTCTTCCTTTCCAATTTGGATGCCGTTTGTTTCTTTTTCTTGCCTAATTGCTTTGGCTAGGATTTCTAGTACTATGTTAGAAGTGGCAAAAGTGGGCATGCTTATCTTGTTTCTGATCTTAGAGGAAAATGTTTCATATATTTTTAATGTTTCTTGGGGCTGTTTTTGTTGGGAGGCCAGGCTAGGTCCTATTAATCCATCTTGTCCAGGAGCAGAAATTCTTGAAGTTTTTATTGTGAAAAATGTCAAAGGTATAGAATAGTTGAAAGAATGATACAATGATTATTTATATACCTGCCATCTAGATTCAATAACTGTCAGTCTTTTTGTTGTATGTGTATATTTATGTGTATATATGCCATGTATGTATATTTTCTGAACAATTTGAAACCAAATTGTAGAGACATCATGACATATCGCTCCTAAATACATTAGAATGCAACTCTTAAAAATAAAGAGATATTCCTGCATAATCACAGCACCATTATCACACCTAAGAATATTAAATCATTTTCTATTATCATCTGTATTAGTTATGCACTGCTGTATAACACATTACTCCAAATCATCGCAACTTAGAACAACAAACATTTATCTCACAGTTTCTGAATGTTAGAAATTTGAGAGCAGATTAGCTGGGTGGTTCTGGTTCAGGGTTTCTCATGAGGTTTTAGTGAATCTGTTGGTTGAAGCTGCAGTCATCTCAAGACTTGAATAAAGCTGAAGGATCCACTTTCAAGCTCATTCCACAGTCTGGATGCTTCAGGTCCTTGCTTCATTGCTCTATGCATAGGCTACCTGAATGTTCTCATGGCATGGTAATTAGCTTTGCCCAAAACAAGGGATCTTAGAGTGAGAGGGTGCAAGAGAGTGCTCAGGATGGAAGCTGTAATCTTTTATAACCTAATTGTGGCAGTGACATACCGTCACTTCTACAGTATGGTATTAGAGACCAGACCAACCCTAGCATAATGTAGAAGGGGACTTCATTAGGGTTCCCTAATTAGGGTATGGAGGCAGGGGTCACTGTGATCCATCTTGGAGGCTGGCTACCTTATCATCTAATATCTAATCTGTATTCAAACTTCTCCATATATCTTATCTTATTTATTTATTTATTTTTGGCTGCATTGGGTCTTTGTTGCTGTGCACAGGCTTTCTCTAGTTGCTGCGTGTGGGGGCTACTCTTTGTTGCGGTGCACGGGCTTCTCATTTTGGTGGCTTCTCTTGTTGCAGAGCACAGGCTGTAGGTGCACAGGCTTCAGTAATTGTAGCATGTGGGCTCAGTAGTTGTGGCTTGCAGGCTCTAGAGTGCAGGCTCAGTAGTTGTGGTGCATGGGCTTAGTTGCTCTGTGGCATGTGGGATCTTCCTGGACCAGGGCTCGAACCCATGTCCCCTGCATTGGCAAGCGGATTCTTAACCACTGTACCACCAGGAAGACCCTAGCCTATTTTTTAAAAACCAGGATCCATTGCACTTGGTTGTCATATATCTTTAGTTTTTTAAATATAGAACATCAACTTCCTGAAGAGACCAGGCTAGTTATCTGTCTTCCAGAATATCCCACAATCTAGGTTTGCTGATTGTTTTTTTATTTGACTTGTTCCTATCTCTCCTGTATTCCCTACAGACTGGAAGCTCAGTCTAAAGGCTTATTAGATTCACGATGAATAGTCTAGAAAGAAGACTTGATGGTTTAAGCTGTGCACTTCTTTCGAAAGTCCTGTTATTATAATAATGCCAGGAAGTCCTACTATTAGTGGTACTAAGTTTGATCGTTTGATTCCAACTTTGTCTTAAACTGACTTTCAACCAATCCACCTGTTGTAATTGTCACCTTTGCATCCCTGTCAGAGGTACTTGGTGCCTTCAATTCACGAGCCTTTCTGGAGATTTGCGGTTCTAACTGGCCACCTTCTTCCACAACTGAGGGGAAGCTGTTTCCTCTGGTCTGCTCAGACAGTTATCATCAGTCCACTTTCTTTCCAGTATCCATAATTTTATTGCTGTTATTTCCTTTCCTGTTCTCTTAGTCATTGTGAGTGAATGCCCTTTAAAGCCTTCTTTATCAATGTACTATGTCAGACCAGAAGTTCATCTTTTCTCAAGCTTGTCAGCTTAGGGTTTTGTCACTTTAACTAGAGTTCTAACCAATAAAATTATTATTTCCCTTTGCTGACGAAGGATCTGAGGCCCAGAGTGGGTATTTCATATGCTCAAAGTCACACAGTTAGAGGTTGAGGTGATGTCAGGATTGGATCTCATACTTGTCTGATTCCACAGCCATTGTTCTTCCCCAGGCCCTTCTACATACCCCACACCCAGTCCTACTGCTTCTAGCAATTAGACATTTTAGTAAATAAAAAGTTAATAAAATTTGGGGGAACTGAATCCTGTTAGCTAAACATTTATACAAAAGTCTGACAAAAATCAGAAGTCAATCTATTTTGTCCAGTAGGGGTGGGAGGTAGATAGTCCTTTACACTGACTGGAAGGCTCCTGTCTGCATCTGAGGCCTCCCTTTTCCTAGAATGATGCAGTAAGTGAGCCATGGAGAATCATAGTGAAGTGTCTTAGTACCCAAAAATTCAATCTGGGAGGTTGTTATGGGCTGAATTGTGGCCTCCCCAAATCCATGTAATGAAGCCCTAACTCCTAGTACCTCAGACTGGAGACAGGGCCTTTAAAGAGGTAATTAAGGTTAAAAAAAAAGTCATATGAGTGGACCTAATCTAATATGACCAGTATCCTTTTAAGAAAAGAAAATGAGAACGCAGACAATAAGAAACACCAGACAACACGTGCACGCAGTGGGAAGACCTCACTGAGGGCTGCCATCTGCAAGCCATGGAGAGAGGCTCAGAGGAAACCAAACCTGATGGCACTTGATCTTGAACTTCTAGGAAATAAATTTCTGTTGTTTAAGCCACACAGTCTGTGGTCTAACACAGAGGGGCAGTTGTTAATTTCTTAGCTTCCTCCTTTCATAACAGAAATATTGGTGCTGTGTTAGTCCAGGTCAATGCTATCTTCTGTAACAAACATCCCCCAAATATATAGTGGGTCACATGAAATCAAAGTTCATTTTTGTTCAAAATAGATATTTCTGATGGGTGTGCATTTCTCCTTCAGTTGATGATGCAGGGACTCAGATACCTGCCATTCTCTGACTCCACCATCTTTAAAGCTTGACCTCCAATATGCTCGTCTGCATCAGGCCACAGAAGAGGAAGAATGGAGGAGGAGGCAGGGAAGGGTATTATGGGTGGTGCTGGAGGTGACATGCATCACTTCTGCTCACATTCCTTTGGCCAGAACTCAGCCACTGGGCCGCATGGAGCTGCCTGGGACATGTAGCCTACCTATGGGACCAGGAGGAAGAAAACAAGCCTTGGGGAAAACCAACAAGTTTTTGCCACAAGTATAAGTCATAAATAACGATCCTTCCCTCATCATATTATTCCAATCAGACAGGCTACTCTGAATAATTCTTTAAGCCCATATTTTCAAATATGACTACCTAGCTCCAAGTTTTTTAGGAAACTGCCTTTAGTTCTATGGCTTCTCAGAGACCCTCTACAGAACCAAAGCAAACCAAAACCTTATGTTGACTCCCATTCCATTCTTGAGTCAGGGTGGCATTTTCTGGATTCATTGACCAAGATCTGTGAAGGCTTAGTGAAAAGCCTGTGAGGAAGGTCTTCTAGGCAGGCTCCAGTTTAGAGATGCGGAGACGCGGAGAAGAGGTGAAGTCATGTGGTTGCACACAGCAGAGTCCAGATTTGAAACCAGCTGTGGTTGGCTCAGAGTCTTTGTACCAGAGTGTAGTTGCAGTGACTCTTGCTTTCAGTAAGTGGGAGCCATTGTTAGAGGTTTTAATCTATCTTCGGTTAACAGGAATTTTTGGTTGAGTCTCAAGTCTGCTCTTATTATCTATCTTATTGTCTCTTATCTCTTATTGAAGCTTTGTGGTCTTGGGTGGGTTTCTTTGTTGTTTGGAGACTTTTTGCATCTATGATACGAGAATGATAATACCTAACTCACAGAGCTTTCTTATGGGCTAAAGAAGATGATACTTGTGAATGGGCCTTCTATAGTGCTCCGAGGTTGTAAAATAGGGGACTTGGCTCACATGCCTTTTGATTTGAGGCTGGAGGTGGACATGTATGCAGTGTAAGAATAGGAAATGTGGGAACTGCAGGGACTGGAGGACACATGACAGGTACCATTGAAAGAGACAAGGGGCAGCTGCAATTCATCCCCAGCTGACTGTCTCCATATGTTGGAACTAGACCTCAGGGTGTAAATCATCTATTTTCCAAGAGACGCCGAAAACCTCAATTTGTTTATGAACTCTCTTGACTTTCAAATGTTGGCGTCTTATTAAAAAAGAAACCCTGTGAACCAAACAACAAGTTCTTGACTTCAAGCGAGAGGAGATTTGGGTCATGGAGCTCCTACAATGTGCCAGGCTCTGTGCTGGGCTAGCAGGAGACTAGGCAAGTCAGCCTGACCCCCCAAGGGAGGCTGTAAACCAGCCGTGAGAGCAGCCTTCTGCATGGGAAGGTGGCACTATAATAGGATTTGGTGTAATGGGATTTGACATTATCTTTGAACTCCTTAGCCCTAGGTCTGCAGAAAGCTCTTTGTAGCTGAAATTGAAACAGTATAGCAATTTGCGACACTGGGAGGGGATGTCTTGGGAAAAGTGTCCAGGGCTTTAGTGTTTCTTGAGGCTTTCACTATCTCACTTGATCCATTCTGTTAAATGAGTGATAATACAACTTTCCTGGGGGGGCAACCAAGGCTTATAGGAAATAAGGGTCTGAGAGTCTCATGAGCTGGCCTGGCACCCAGGCCACACAGTGGCTCAGGTAGAGAATGGGGAAAGGAACTGACAAGATTTGAACACTGGGTGTTCGTACTGAGTTGATTGGATCTTCCCTCAACCCTGTGAGATCAGCCTCATTATCCCCACTTTAGAGCAGTGACTGAGGCTCAGAGGACTGAGGTGACTCATCCAGAGACACAAGCCAGGATGCTCAGGAAAGGTACAAGAGTGTCCATGAGCTCCTTGAAGTCATCTGCAAAATATTTCATGTTTGCACTTTTGTCTGTTTCTTAGGGAAAAGGGCTAAAACCTTCAATAGATATTTGAAGGGGTCAATGATTCCAAAATGATAAAGAGCCACTAATTTAAGCCAATGTCTTTCTGACTCCAAGGCCTGTACCCTGAGATCCCTCCACAAGATACTGGTTAAAAGAATATTCTTTAAAGTCCAACTGAGGGACTTCCCTGGTGGCGCAGTGGATAAGAATCTGCCCGCCAATGCAGGGGACATGGGTTCGATCCCTGGTCCAGGAAGATCCCACATACCATGGAGCAACTAAGCCCGTGCACCACAACTACTGAGCCTGTGCTCTAGGGCCTGCAAGCCACAACTACCAAAGCCCACGTGCCACAACTACTGAGGCCCACGCGCTTAGAGCCCGAGCTCTGCAACAAGAGAAGCCATTGTAGTGGGAAGCCTGTGCACCACAACAAAGAGTAGCCCTCACTCTTCACAGCTGGAGAAAGCCCACGCGCAGCAACAAAGACCCAACACAGC
>NW_020172466.1:690939-704385 GCF_003031525.2 Neophocaena asiaeorientalis asiaeorientalis | reverse complement strand
TGGAGATATTGTGGGTTTAGTTCCAGACCACTGCAATAAAGCGAATATTGCAATAAAGCAAGTCACACAAACTTTTTGGTTTCCTAGTGCATATAAAAGTTACACTTACACTAACTGTACTGTAGTCTATTAGGTGTGCAATAGCATTTTATCTAAAAAACAATGTACACACCTTAATTAAAAAGTTCTTTATTGCAAAAAAATGCTAATCATCATCTGGCAACACAGGGTTGCCACAAATCTTCAATTTGTAAAGAACCATAATATCTGTGAAGTACAATAAAATGAAGCGCAATAAAACAAGGCATACCTTTACTCAACTCTGCCATATTAGCGTGAAAGCAGCCCTAGACAATATGTAAGTGAATGGGCATGAGTGGTTCCAGTAAACGTTTATTTACAAAAACAGGCAGCTGGCTGGATTTGGCTCACTAGCTGTAATTTGTTGACCTCAACCTAGATCATTCCAGAAGCAGACTGGTCTGTTGTCTTCATAAAGTCCTGTATATCTGGTGCTTGACTACCATCATCAGAGGTCCTCCTAGTATTTGAATATCTATTCTAAATGATATAAAAGTCCTATTTGTTATGACAGTTTGGGACTTCATGAATATTACCCAAAAAACCATTGATTGTTGCTCAGTGAATATGGGGGAAAAATGGGAGAGGAGTGGGGATGAGTGGGGTTCATGGGAGACACTATTCCCAAAACAGAAAAAGAGTAAATCAGAAAAGACATCTACCTGTAAGCTCCTTCCATGAAAATGAAGCCAGAGAACTTGAAGCAGCTGTGGGAGGAAGAGCTAGGGTTAATAAGAGTATCGCAAATACACCTTTGTACCAAAACATGAAATACACAGAAATTTAGTCACACTATTACAGCCATTCATGCTGTTCCCCAAACAGAAATAAAACAAAGAAAGCAAGCCACCTCACATCTATTCTAACTTACCAAAAAGGTATTTCATAGCTAATGTCCAACATAAAGTAAACCTAGGAAATTCCCACACAAATATATTTAGGGTGTAAACATTTATATTTATATGAAAAATAAGGAAAATTTTAGGCATGAATTTAAAGGGGCATTCATTATTTTAAGTGACTGTTTCTGGTATTTTTATTTCCTTTGAACGTTAGCTTATTGCTTTTGTTGGAGCTTCTGTTGAGCCTAATTTGTTAATGAGAAAGAATAAGACATTGCTGATGTTAGTTCGACAGAAATATACAATGACCTACATTCAAATGCACACACACACACACACACACACACATCCCTTCACATTCCTATAGGTTTTTAGTACTTGCACACCTTTATAGGCAAGAGTGAGACATAGTTGGGAGCTGTGACTAGGTGGATGGGAGGAAGCAGAGTATGGAGAGACAGATATTAGAATGCCACAGAAATGGGCAGCAAGTGAGTGGTCTGTTGAAGATAACCAGTTTCTATTCCCCATAACTAAACATTCCTTGGAGTTCAGGAATCAGCCACATGGGGAAGGACTCCAGAAATCTTCACTCTTTACTCTTTTGTGCTGTTTCCTGTGAAAATCTGTACAGTAAAGGAAGAGACTTAAGAGTCTTTTATGATTATAGATGCTTTGGGGGCTATGGAAAACATTATAAACACCAGATGCCTCTTCACAAAAATTGTGGAGAGATTATTAACGGGTAAATTCTGTATCCATGTAATACCTTAATATACATATACCTATACACATACAACACAATTTTAAAGATTCAGAAAAATCCCACAGTCCATGAGGAGAAGTAGGGGAAAGAGAATAAACAAGATTACCTAGATTACACCCTTTTTTTACCTCATTCAGTTACTCACCTTTCTGTTCAGACAATAAGCTCCAGGTGCAAGCAGGTTCCATATCTTTTCGTTTCTTTTGACTGTTCATCCTGGCAAATCAAGAAGACTGTAACCCAAAACAGAAATGATGACTTTAATGCCTGGTGGAAGCCCAGAGTAAAAAAGTAACTCAAGAAAGACTACTCAAAGCATCACAGAGCTGGGGAAGAGAGAAGGCCTAGTAACCAAGTAGAGAGCTAGCGTGGGACTAGGAGATCACAGGAAGATAGACCAAAATCAACAGTCTTCAGCTTGAAGAGAAAAAAAAAAAACTAAAGAGTATAGAATGTCCACAGACTTTTGAAGAGTACAAATACGGGAAATGTCAAATTGAGCTCTAAAATGCGTTATTAAGGGAAGGATAGGATTTAGGCAGTATACCTCTAATGTTTGTGGCCAGGATAAGAAAGAATGACTGTGTCCTTCTACAACACAGTCAATTTGGTACCACTGGTAAAGGGAGAATTCTAAGACCACAGATTAGAATACTGTGGTATAAGAGAAACAGTTTAGAGAGTCAGGAGATCCAAGCCCTAGTTCCATTTCTATAACTATCTACCTATGGACCTTGAGTAAGATTCTTCTACTTTCTGAATCTGTTTTATTATTTTCAAAATGGTGGAGAGAATGTTAGCCCAGGTTTCTTTCCAGGTTGAACATTGTAAGATCAGTGGTCCTAAGTCCCAGTTGCACATTAGAATTACCTTCACACCACCTTCCAGAATTTGTTTTCTTTGTTGCAATATTACTTATCAATTTCTAACACACTTGATTATTTTCTTATGAGTTAGGTTTATTATTCACTTTCAGTATTTCCCCTTAAATTGAATTATTGGCCCCAATTCTCAGCCCTTGCCATGAACTTGGCAGGTCCACACCAAAGAAGCGGAACTTATTTTCCCACCTCTTATCTTTTTTTTTTTTCCACCTCTTATCTTTGAGCTCAGCTTTGAAACTTGCTCTGGGTAATGGAGTATACACAGATGTGACTCAAGTAGGGCCCTGATATGTGCTTGCACAGTTGTACATGCTCCCTCTTGTGATTCTGCCACTGGCATGAGATGACCCATGAGAGAAACAAGCCCCAGGTAGTCCACTCATCCAAGGATGAGAAATACATGCAGTAGAGCCACCCCAGTTTACTCATAGTCCTGCAGCAAGAAAAACAGAGTCACCCCAGCCCGAATCAGAGTTGCCCAACAGAACCCTGCCTAATCAGCTGAGTCCCAGCTGGCCTCCAGATCGGTGAGAATAAGCGCTGAATAAATTCTTAACTTTTCATGCCACTGAGATTTTGTGCTTGTTGTTATGTATTGTTGTGGCAATAGCTAACTAATACATCTTGCTAGAGAGTAAATGCCTAGAAAGTGTTTGACATAGAGAAGACATTCATTAAATGTTCATTGAATAAACTGAATAAATGAATAAAATCTTAAAAATAATACAGTGCCTAGTCTGCATTCCTGATTAATTAAATCAGAATCTTTGATGATGAGGTTTGGCATCGACTTTTTCTTAAGTTCCCAAGGTGATTCAAATACACAGCCAGGGAAAAGAGCCACTGTTCTAAGAATTAGTTATTTTTGATAGAGTGTATTGGTGAAACACACAGGCTTTGGAATCAAACAGATGTGTTCAGGCCCTGACTCTACCACTTACTAACTATGTGACAACCACGGAATTAACATCTCTAAGCCTCAGATTCCTCAACTATTAAATAGGGATAACAACAGTTTATAACAACAGTTGATCACAACCTTTCTTAAAAGGTTATTATGAGGATTAAATGAAGTATGCATATGAAGTACTCAGTACACTACATGGTACATAGTAAGGGCTCAATAATCCTAAACTATAGCTAATGTTGGCATTGCTGTATCATTTGATAGAGAGTAAAAATGTCTGAACTCAGATAGACCTTACTTAAATTCCATTTCCACTGCTTTCTAGCAAGATGACTTCGAGTAAAGTTACTTAAACTCCTGAGACTACAGTAACCCATCTGTAAAATATGGTGATAATAATAACTACTTCATTATTTTGTTGTGAGGATTAAATAAGATGACACACATAAAACTCTTAGCAGAGGACCAAGTGCAACATAAATAATGTTAGAGAAAAATAAGTTGGCATTTATTATAACTGACAGAAAGAAGTTACGTTCTATTAAAATCTCCACATAACAACTTCTTATGAGACAGAGTGTTCCCAGCACAGTGTTATATTCCCACATCCTGGGTCCTTTTCCCAGTCACTAGGAATAGCATGTCCTCTAAAAAGTAGAAAAAAAAATTCTCTAGTTACAAATTACTCCGGTAAGCACTCCTGCCCTCAGGTAATGGAGCTGGAGGGGTACATGGTCACTGACTCTCTTCCTAGGCAATCTCTACAATGCCTATGATTTCAGTCATTCCTTACAACTCCTAATTGTTTATCCCAGTCTAGCCCTCTTCTCTCAGATCCAGATTTATTCATCTAAAGGCTTACTCAACATCTCCACTTAGATGCTGACACCTCTCTTTTTCTTACCTCTGTTGGTAACTACTGTTTGGTTTGTCCACCATTCTTTCACTGATCTTGGTTTTGATAAGATATCCCATATCTCTCAATGGAATAATCAGATTCTCTGTGCCTGAATTTTAAAACCTGAGTGGGGACTATAGAGACTGAGGTTCTGATACCCAAATGCCCCAAGCTTCCTTAGTTCCTGACCTCCCTGAAACCTTGTTTTTGAGCACTTCATGTAGTTTCATGTAACTCCAGTATCCTTCCAAAAATCTCTATTTTTGCTCAAGTTAAGTTATTCAGAATCAATTTCTACTGCCTGCAACTAAAGAACTCTGACATAGAAATTATACCAGAAACACTAACAACAAGCTATCAGATGGAGGAGTTAAGAAAACAATCCCATTCACAGTTGCATCAAAAAGAATAAAATACCTGGGAATAAGTCTACCTAAGGAGATAAAAGACGTGTACTCAGAAAATTATAAGACACTGATGAAACTGAAGATGACACAAAGAGATGGAAAGATATACTGCACTCATGGATTGGAAAAATTAATATTGTTAACATGACCATATTACCCAAGGCAATCTACAGATTCACTGCGATCCCTATCAAAATACCAATGGCATTTTTCACAGAACAAATATTCTAAAATTTGTGTGGCAATACAAAAGATCCCAATTAGCTAAAATAATCTTGAGAAAGGAAAACAAAATAAAGTATCATGCTACCTGATCTCAAACTATACTACAAAGCTACAGTAATCAAAACAGTATGGTACTGGCACAAAAACAGACACAGATCAATGGAATACAATAGACAGCCCAGAAATGAACCCACCTTTATATGGGCAATTAATCTACAACAAAGGAGGAAAAAAATAAACAGTGGGGAAAACATAGCCTCTTCAATAAATGGTGTTGGGAAAACTGGACAACTACATTCAAAAGAATCAAACTGGACTACTTTCTCACACCATATACAAAAATAAACTCAAAATAGATTGAAGACTTAAATGTAAGACCTGAAACCATAAAACTTCTAGAAGAAAACATAGGCAGTACATTCTTTGATATCAGTCTTAGCAATATTTTTTTGGATATGTCTCCTCAGGCAAAAGAAACAAGAGCAAGAATCAAATGGGACTACATCAAACTAAAATGTTTTTACACAGTGAAGGAAACTATCAACAAAATGAAAAGGCCACCTGCTGAATGGGAGACAATATTTGCAAATGATATATCCTATAGGGGGTTAATATCCAAAATATACAAAGAATTCATAAAACTCAACATCAAAAAAACAAACAACCCAATTAAAAAATGGGCAGAGGAACTGAATAGCCCCTTTTTTCCAAAGAAGACATACAGATGGCCAACAAGAATATGAAAAGATGCTCAATATCATTAACCATCAAGAAAATGCAAATGAAAACCACAATGAGATATCACCTCACACCTGTCAGAATGGCTATTATCAAAAAGACAGTAACAAGGGCTTCCCTGGTGGCGCAGTGGTTGAGAGTCCACCTGCCGATGCAGGGGACACGGGTTCATGCCCCGGTCCGGGAAGATCCCACATGCCACGGAGCGGCTGGGCCCATGAGCCATTGTCGCTGAACCTGCGCGTCCGGAGCCTGTGCTCCGCAACCGGAGAGGCCACAGCAGTGGGAGGCCCAAATACCGCAAAAAAAGACAGTAACAAGTGTTGGTAAGGATATGGAGAAAAGGGAACCCTTGTGCACTGTTGATGAGAATGTAAATTGGTGCAGCCACTACGGAAAACAGTATGGAGATCCCTCAAAAAATTAAAAATAGAACTACCATAAAATCCAGCAATTCCACTTATGGGTATTTATCTGAAGAAAATGAAAACATTAATTAGAAAATACATAAACAACCCTATGTTCATCACAGCACTAGTTTTTTTTAATCTTTATTACAGTACAATTGATTAACAATGTTGTGTTAGTTTCAGGTGTACAGCAAAGTGAATCAGTTACACATATACATATATCCACTCTTCTTTTTTTATTTTTTCCAGTTTTTTATTTTTTTAATTTTTTTAACATCTTTACTGGAGTATAATTGCTTTACAATGGTGTGTTAGCTTCTGCTTTATAACTAAGTGAATCAGCTATACATATACATATATCCCCATATCTCCTCCCTCTTACATCTCCCTTTTTCTAATAATTAGTGATGTTGAGTATCTTTCCATGTGCTTTTTAGCCATCTGTATATCTTCTTTGGAGAAATGTCTATGTAGATCGTCCACCCGTTTTTTGATTGGGTTGTTTTTTTGATATTGCATTGCAGCATTATTTCTAATAGCCAAGATATGGAAAGAACCTAAGTTTCCATTGATATATATATATATATATATATATATAAAATGGAACATTACTCAGCCATGAAATCTTGCCATTTGCAACAACATGTATGGACCTAGAGTGTATTATACTAAGCAAAATAAGTCAGACAGATAAAGACAAATACCACATAATCTCACTTATATGTGTAATCTAAAAAACAAAATGAATTAACAAGCATAATTAAACAGAAACAGAGTCATAGATATAGAGAACAAACAGGTGGTAGCAAGATTGGAGGAGACTGGGGGAGGAGAGAAATAAGTGAGGGAGATCAAGAGGTACAAACTTTCAGTTACAAAGTAAATGAGTCACAGTGTGGGGAATATACTCAATAATTGTGTAATATCTTTGTATGGTAACAGATGACAACTAGACTTACGATGACATTTTGAAATGTATAGAAATATTGAATCACTATGCTGTGTACCAGAAACTAACATAGTGTTGTAGGTTAATTATACTTCCAAAACAAACAAACAAACAAACTCCTAGAAAAAGAAATCAGATTTGTGACCACCAGAGGTGGGGAGGGGGGAATTAGGTGAAGGTAGTCAAAAGGTACAAACTTCCAGTTATAAGATAAATTAAGTACTATGGATTTAATATACAGCATGATGAAGATAATTAACACTGCTGTATAAAAGCTGTTAAGAGAGTAAATCCTAAGAGTTCTCATCACCAGGAAAAAATATTTTTTCTATTTCTTTAATGTTGTACCTATATGAGACGACATAATGATTTCATGATGTATGTAAGTCATATCACTATGCTGTACATCTTAAAACTTACACAGTGCTGTATGTCAATTATATCTCAAAAAAACTATAAAAAAAAAGAAATTGAAAAGAAAAAGAAATTATACCAGAGAGTTAGTTACAGTCAACAGACCTTTAGGGAACTATGGGGGTATTTTATAACTGGTTATTAGACCCAGTTAGAGTAAAAGGCTGTGAGATGGCTCAAATTCCACGATGGGAAAGTAGTATCCATTGTACTAGGAGTTCCACTAGAATATATGGAATCATTAAGCAAAGTACCAAAAGGTGCCCTCTTCAAGAAGAGAAATCAAAGTAAGTAACTGAGTCTCCTCCAAGCAGCTGAATTACAAAATGGTAAAATGGTGCTTCTTCCTCTGGGCTAGGGGAGCACCAAGCTAGCGAACACAGGTTAGAGAGCAGGGTATGGGCTAATTTCACTCCCCCTTCACACCCTTAGCTGTGTGCCTTTTCAGTCAACAAACTGTACAACTTTTCATGGTGGCTCGACATGGTACGCATGCTGCCAAAAACAGGAGAAAGAAACGCTATAAATCTCACCTCCAGGCCTAAAATGAGACTCTGGATTTTTTTTATTGAGATATGATTCACATATCATAAAATTCACCCTTTTAAAGTGTACAACTCATTGCTTTGTAGTATATTCACAAAGTTTTGCAACCATCACCACTATCCAATTCCAGAACATTTTCATCACCCCCAAACAAAATGCTGTACTCATTAAGCAGACACTCCACATTCTCCCCCCACCCCAGCCCCTGGCAACCACAATTCTACTTTACGTCTCTAAGGATTTGCCTATTCTGGACATTTCATATAAATGGAATCATACAATACGTGTCCTTTTGTGTCTGGCTTCTTTTCTTACCATAATGTTTTCAAGATTCATCCATGTTGTAGCATGTATCAGTTCTTCATTCCCTTTTATAACTGAATAAGAATCGATTTCACATCCACTGGAATGGCTGTAATTTAAAATATGAAAAATGGCAAGAATGTGGAAAAATTAGAACACTCATACATTGCCAGTGGGAATATAAAATGGTGCAGTCGCTATGGAAAAGTTCAGCAGCTCCTCAATAAGTTAAACACAGGATTACCATGTGACCCAGCAATTTTACTCCTAGGTATATACCCAAAACAATTGAAAACAGGTATTTAAACAAAAATTTGTACAAAAATAGTCACAGCATCACTATACTAAATAGCAAAAAAGGTGGGAACAACCCCAATGTCCACCAACTGATGAACTGAATAAACAAAATGTGGTATACTTACAGTGGAGTACTATCCAGCCATAAAAAGGAACAAGGTACTGAAGCGTGCTATAACATGGATGAGCCTTGAAAACATTACACTACATGAAGGAAGCCAGACACGAAATTCCATTTATATGAAATGTACGTAATAGACAAATCCATAGAGAAAGAAAGTAGATTAGTGGTTGCCAGGGGTTCGGGGAAAAGGGGAAGTGGTAGTGACTGCTAATGGTTATGGGATTCTGTTTGAGGTGTTAGAAACATTCTGGAATTAAATAGTGGTGATGGTTACACAGCATTGTGAATATACTGAAAATAACTAAATTGTATACTTTAAAAGGATGGGTATTATGGTATGTGAATAAAATCAATCAGATCAATTTAATAAAAGCTATAAACTAAACTTGTGGTAATCATTTTGCAATATATACATGTATCAAGTCATTATGTTGTACACCTAAAACCAAAACAGTGTTATATGTTAATTATAACTCAATTAAAAAATAGAAAAAATCAACTGTAAAAGTAGGAAAAAATCAATGAAAATGCAATTATAGAAGAAAATGAGAAAGTGGAAACAACCCAAATGTCCATCAGCGGATGAATGGATAAACAAAATGTGGTCTAGACATACAACACATTATTCAGCCTTTAAAGGGAAGAAAATTCTGAAACATGCTACATGGATTAAATTTGAAAACATTACGCAAAGTGAAATAAGCCAGGCACAAAATAAAAAATATTATATGATTCTAATTATATGAAGTACATAGAATAGCCAAATTCATCATAGAGTCAGAAACTATAACAGTGGTTACCAGGGTCTGGGGGCAGAGGGTAATGGGGAGTTATTGTTTAATGGGTACAGAGTTTCACTTTGGGAAGATGAAAAAATGTTGGAGGTGGCTAGTGGTGATGCTTGGATAACAATGTAAAGTACTTAATGCCACTGAATTGTACACATAAAAGTGACTAAAGTGAGCTCTACCCACAGCCTGTCCCTCCCATCAGAAAACTTGCACAAGCCTCTTAAATAGCCACATCCACCAGAGGGCAGACAGCAGAAGCAAGAAGAACTACAATCCTGCAGCCTGTGGAACAGAAACCACATTCACAGAAAGACAGACAAGATGAAAAGGCAGAGGGCTATATACTGGATGAAGGATACAACATTAAACGCAACAACATTCGCATTATAGAGGTCCCAGAAGGAGAAGAGAGAGAGAAAGAAGCCGAGAAAATATTTGAAGAGGTTAGAGTAGAAAACTTCCCTAACATGGGAAAGGAAATAGCAACCTAAGTCCAATATTGATGACTAATAAGAACCTGTTGTATAAAAATATAAATAAAATAAAATTTAAAAATTAAAAAAGTGATAAATTTTATGTTATATATATTTTACTACAATAAAAAAAGAAAATGGGCAAAATATTTGAACAGACCTTTCACAAAGGAAAATATACAAATGGCCAATAGCACATGAAAATATGGCTCAACATCATTAGTCACTAGGGAAATGTAAATAAAAACTGCAATGAGGTATCAGTTCACACTCACCAGAATGGTTAATATTAAAAAAACTGATGCTACCAAATGCTGCTAAGGATGTTGGTAGGAGAGTAAAATGGTACAAAGATGTGGCAGTTTCACATAAAACAAAACATACCCCCTATGTTGAGCCATAAAAAACCATGAAATCTTGCCATTTATGACAACATGCATGGACCTTGAGGGCATTATGCTAACTGAAATAAGTCAGACAAAGAAAGACAAATACTACGTGATCTTGTTTATATACAGAATGTTAAAAAAAAAAAAACCTCAAAGACACAGAGAACAGATTGGTGGTTGCCAGAGGCAGGGAGGGAGGGGGTGGGGAGTGGGCAAAGTGGGTGAGGGGAGTCAAAAAGTACAAACTTCTAGTTATAAAATAGTTAAGTCATGGGAATCACAAGAATGTAATGTACCGCATTGTGACTATAGTTAGCAATACTGTATCACATATTTAAAAGTTACTAAGAGACTAAATATTTAAAGTTCTCATCACAAGAAAAAAAATTCTGTAACTCTGTATGGTGATGGATGTTAACTAGACTTATTGTGGTGATCATTTAACAATATATACAAATATCAAATATTTGTACACCTGAAACTAATATAACATTGTATGTCAATTATACCTCAATTTAAAAAAGCAATAATTATCAAAATAGAAAGCAAACAATTAAACAACAGAGTAAATCAATAAAAGGAAATGATAGTTATCTGAAAAGAACAATAGAATGAACAAATTTTTAGCAAGTATGATTTCAAAAATAAAGCCATCATAAATTAACATAAAAAATGAAAGGGAACCAAACTACAGAAACAAGAGATTAAAAAATTATCCAAAAAGTACTACGTATAATTTTTATAGCAATAATTTTAAAAATCTAAGTGAAATGGATAATTCCCAAGAAAATAAACAACCAAAATTGGCCTAAGAAATAGAAAACTTAAATAGACCAATTAATCATAGAAGAATGTGAAATGATAATACTCTACCTCAAAAGTCACCAGCCCCAGAAAGTTTTGTGGGAGAGTTTGACCACACCATCTAGGAACAGATTAATCAAACTTTACACAAAAATTTCCAAAGCAAAGTAAAAGAAGGGAAATGACACCATGCAACTATAGGCTAGTATAATCTTGATACCAAAACTGACAAGTAAAGGGAAAGAAATTATAGGCCCATCTCACTTATGAACGTAGATATAAAAATGCATAACCTTAATACCATAATCAAGCACGGGAAAACTACAGGCCATTATTTTTCAAGGGGATGCTGACGGCATTTTTGGCGGAACAATTCTTTTAGTATCCCTGATCCCTATCTACTAAATGCCAGCAGGACTTCCCACCACACACACACCAATAAACTGTGACAACCAAAAGCACCTCCAGGCATTTCCAAATGTCCCCTAGAGGGATGGTTAGCCCCAGGCTGAGGATCAGTACTATAGGCAATCTCACTTATGAACACAGATACAAAACTGCTAAATAAAAGATTAGTCCCTCAAATCCCAGAGTACATTAAAAAAGAAAAAAAAAACCACATCATTCCCTGACCTGATAGGTTAATATTAGGAATGCAGGGAAGTTTAACACTTACAGATCTGTCAGCGTGGAACAGGACACCAACTCCTTACTTGGAAAATTGGCAATTACAGGGAAAGAGTTAAGCGTTTATCCTGTCTTTCGTATAGGAACTGTATTTTAGACTTACCAAGTAGCCCTAGTAGAGGAGAGATAGTTCTTCTTACAGAGGTATGCTAGCTAATAAATTCAGAAAGAATAATAGAATTAGAAACTTATTATTTTGAAATCCTTAATGAACTAATTGACTCACATAATAGTTATCAAATGGATGGTAAAGCCACTAGGTGAAAGGATGATGGAGAACTTTACAATGACAGGATCAGACTAACACCACTTCAATCCAGTTTTAGTATTATTAATAGTGAGACAAGCAAACATTATGTAAAAGAAAGTACGTAGTATCAACCACTAAACAGTCTTAACAAATAATAAGAACCTGAATCTAATCAAGCACTTAGATCCACCTTCCAGTCTACAGGAAATACAAGCAATACAGAAACAGATAAAACAGCACCTCAAGGAAGTAATTAGCCAAATCCAGAAAGTGGGAGAGTCTATAGAACAAATAGCAGGTTTCTTCAACAAACCAATGCCATGAAAATAAAAGGGAGGAGGTGTTGTTCTGTATTAGCTTTTTAAAAACTTAAAAGAAATCTAAGAGATATAACCTAATACAATGAGTTGTTGGTTGGGTCCTGATTGAACGAAACCGCAATGGTAAAAATATTTTTTAGGACTTCCCTGGTGGTGCAGTGGTTAGGAATATGCCTGCCAGTGCAGGGGACACGGGTTCGAGCCCTGGTCCCGGAAGATCCCACATGCTGCAGAGCAACTAAGCCCGTGCGCCACAACTACTGAGCCCACGTGCCACAATTACTGAAGCCCGCGTGCCTAGAGCCCATGCTCCACAACAAGAAAAGCCACTGCAACAAGAGAAGCCCCTGCAGTGCAACAAAGAGTAGCCTCGGCTCTTCCCAACTAGAGAAAGCCCATGCGGCAACGAACACCCAACACAGCCAGCAATAAAATAAATAAATTTATTTTTTTAAAAGTCTAAAAAATAAAACAATTTTTTAGACAATTGGAAAAATCGGAAGATATGCCGGGTATTAGTATTATAATGGCATTATGATTATATGAAAAGATGTCATTTTTGCTACAATTTTTGGTGAGGCATACTGAAATATTTAGGAGTGAAATCATATGATGCTCATGATTAGCCTAAAACATTCCAGCACAAAAGAGGGGAGGGGAATAGCTGAAACAAGTATGGCAAAATGTTGATGGCTATTAAAGCTCAGTTATGGGGGTTTACTGTACTCTCTACTGTCATTTATGTTTGGAAATTATCATAATAGAAAGTTTTTAAAAAGCTATCAATGCATGGGCTTCCCTGGTGGCGCAGTGGTTGAGAGTCCGCCTGCCGATGCAGGGGACACAGGTTTGTGCCCCAGTCCAGGAAGATCCCACATGCCGCAGAGCGGCTAGGCCCATGAGCCATGGCCACTGAGCCTGCATGTCCGGAGCTTGTGCTC
>NW_020172466.1:688874-690758 GCF_003031525.2 Neophocaena asiaeorientalis asiaeorientalis | reverse complement strand
AAAAAAAAAAAAAAAAAAAAAAGCTATCAATGCAATTCAATGCATTAACAAGTTAAAGGGGAAAAACCTGTATGTCCAACTTATAGGTGAAAAAGCAATTGATAAAATGTCATAGCCATTCTTGCTTTTAAAAAGCCTCTAAAGAGTAGGAATTAAAGAAAACTTACTTAACTTAATAAAGGGCAACTGCCAGAACCCACACTAAGAAGCATACCTGATGAAATTTTCGAAGCATTCCCATTAAAGGGAGGGATAAGTTAAGGATGTCTGATATCATTGTTACTATTCAGCCTTATACTGGAAGTCCTAGACAATGCATTCAGATAAGAAAAATACACGTGGTATACAGATTGAAGCCAGAGAGAAAACTATCAACATTTGCACATAATCTGTTTGCCAACCTAGAAAATCCAACAGACTCAATGAACAAACTATTAGAAAGAAGGAAAATTCGGTAAAGTTGTTGGGCACAATTTCAAACAAAAAACAAGTTATCTTATATACCCTTGATTACAAAATGAAAGAAAAAATCCTATTAATAGTAGCAACAAAAGCTATAAAGTATCTAGAAATAGCCCAAACAAGATATGTTCAACACATGTATGCAGAAAATGACACGTTATTAAAGGACTTAAAAATCTGAATAAATGGAGAGTCATACCACATATATTCATATAAAGGAAGAGTCATTAATGTAAAGGTGCCAATTCTCCCCAGTTAAATCCGGAAACTCAATGCGGGGCCAACAAAAATGCCAATAAGATTCTATTTGGGTATGATAATTTGATTCTAAAATCCATATTATAAAGTAAATATGCAAGAATAACACAAAATTGAAGAAAAAAGATGACTTTCCATGTCAGATATCAAACGTTATAAAACTATAGAAATTTAAAGTGTGGTATGAATGCAAGTATAAATAAATGGATCAGTAGAACCAAATAAAGAATTCTGAAACAAACCTAAATATGCATAAGAATCTAGTATTGATTAAAGGTAGCATTTAGAAGTGAGTAGAGAAAGGAAAGAGGGAGGCATGTAGAAGGATATACATTGCAGTACATTTTATATTAGTAAAAAACTTGGAAATAATCATGGCAATGGGGAAATGGCTAAATGAATTATAGCATATCTGTTCTGTAGAATACTCCGAAACAGTGAAAAAGAACAAGTTAGATTTACATGTACTAACATGAAAAGTTCTCAGACATTATGTTGGGTGAAAAGTAGCAAGTAGCAGAACAATACATCTAAGCATGATAAAATATCTATATCTATATCTATATATATTTAACATCTCTACTGGAGTATAAATAATTTACATTTTAAATAACACTAAATAATACTATATATATATATAGTGTGTGTGTGTGTGTCAGGCCCAACAGTGAGTAGGGAGGGAGAGAATCAGGGAGGAAATCAATGACGACTAAAGAAGGTTTAAGTCTTCCCTGTAACATTCTAATCCTCTGAAATAAAAATGTATTCGTGTGTCAATTGTGTAATTAAGTTAATAAATAAGAAATTTAAAAGCTGCATAATGATATGAATAAATTATATATGGTATAAGGACTTATTTATTCATATAAATGCATGGAAAGGCGATTGTAAGGATACTCACCAAACTGTTGACAATTAGTTTATTCTTTGTTTTGCTTTTTTTGGGGGGTGGGGGGGGAAGTAACAACTATAGAGGGAGCAGAAAAGGCAAGTTTTAAGATTTACTATCTCTACACCTGTGTACTGTTTCAATCTTTTACCATGAAAATATACTTATATATTATTGAGTAATTAAAAAATAAAGACATGGAAAAAGTCAAAGGCACACTGTTAAGTGGAAAAAGCTAGTTGCTATATTATATATATAATTCTATATATAGAATA
>NW_020172466.1:681160-688754 GCF_003031525.2 Neophocaena asiaeorientalis asiaeorientalis | reverse complement strand
TATTTTCTCTAATGCATAGAAAGAAAAATACAAATTGGACTTTCACAATTTATATACTTGTGTTGATTATTTTGTTCTAATGAGCATATAGTTGTGCATTACTTAAGAAATACTATGATAATCATTTTGCAATATATAAACATATCAAATCATTATGTTGTTATGTACATCTTAAACTGTACAATGTTATATATCAATTATATCTTAATAAAACTGAGGTGGGAGGAAGAAACAGAAATACAGATAAATCTATGAGGGTGGGAGGGAGGGAGACGCAAGAGGGAAGAGATATGGGAACATATGTATATGTATAACTGATTCACTTTGTTATAAAGCAGAAACTAACACACCATTGTAAAGCAATTATACCCCAATAAAGATGTTAAAAAAAAAAAAGAAACCAATACAGATAAATCATGTCATTCACCTAATCAAAACCCTTTAGTAGTATTCCCAACGCTCCTAGGATAAAGCCCAAAATAATTAAGGGGCCCTGCCATCCAGTCTCAGCTCCCAATACTCTCCCCCTTGCTTAATGTGCTCTAGCCACAGGAGACACCTTTCAGTACTTCAAGTCCCTTGCACGTGTTCTAGCTTCAGGTCTCTGCACATGATGTTTGTTTCCTCTATGTGGAACACTTCCTCCATTCATCCCTCCTCTATCTCCTTCTACCCCAGCTGATCCTTCAGTTCTCATCACTTCTTTAGGAGAGTCTTCCCTGACATTGCAGACAGAGTCAGGTCCTCCTGTTATAAGTACTTATAGAACGCTTATTTTTCCTTCATAGCTCTTATCTCAATTTGCAGTTTTCTACTTATAGGTGGGATTATTAATGTCTGTTATCACTCCTACTAGACTGTAAGCTCCATGATAGCAGGACTCTTGTCTGTCTTGTTATAACCTGACATTTAGTAAGAGCTCAGTAAATATCTGTGAAATAAATGACTGCTCCCTGTTAATCAGGGTGGACCTTATCGGCACTAGCTCCATTTTCCTCTCCATTCCAACCCATGTCATCAGATAAGTAACCTCAATGGCTATGGATGACTCATCCAACTCTCTAGCTTCATTGTCCCTTGACCTCCTCTACTTCTGCAACCTCTGACTACATGCCACTTCACGTGCCATTTCTAGCTATTAGTGCCCTAGACCACCCGATAAACATGGAGCTGCTCCACTTCAGAATTTCTGAACTCCACTAACCCAATCTCTGGCTACAACCTCTTACCCTTATTACTTCTTGGTTCTCAGAATACCCACTCCTCATTTTCATCAAGATCTGCCATCCTTTGACTTCTCCCATTCTTCAGCTCATTACCACTTTATTGCTTAACTCCCTATCCAGTCTAGTGGCCATGGTACATCACTTCAAACACTCTTGCTAGCAGCCTCATTGCTCTAATCCATTTTAATCTGCCATTTACTGAGCTACTATGAGTTACTATGGACCACTCTATATGCATTACTTCTGGAACTTCTCACAACACCTATATGAGGTAGAGACCACCATTACCCCCTTTTACAGATAAGGAAAAGGATTCTTAAAGAGGTGAAGTAACTTGTGCGAGGTCACACAGAAAGTGATGGAGCAGGGTGCAGTTGGGATCTGAAAGAGATCTGTCTGACACCAAGGTCTGTGCTCCGAACCAGCAGGTTACTTTGTAGCTCAGAGGGAATGATAACTCTGACCGCAACACGGAAAATGAACGGGAGGGAAGCAGGCCAAGTGTGAAGGCTTGGCGACCAAGGCAGCAATCCAGGGGAGAGTTGATGGTGGACTAAGCCTTATCTCTCAGAACATCTCAAAAGATCCAAACTAAAAGCCCACTTACTTCAGGCGTGTGACTTTACAGGATGGATCTGGTGGGCTTTGGCTGAGGATGGCACAACTAGGTGTGCCTAGAAGAGACCAAAAAGAAAACCAGCAGTTTAATACATTCTTTCAGGATACAATTTCTACTTTAACTTATCTACTTACTTATTTATATTTATACTTAAGGTATGATGACATTCATTAAATGCTTCCGTTTGCTGGGAATTTATTATAGTCTTATTTACACTTCCAACCACGCTGTGAGCTACTCTCCCATTTTACAAATGAGGAAAGTGAGGCACAGAAAGATGAGGGAAATTGCTTCACATCCCACAGTTAGTTAATGATAAAGACGGAATCAGAACCCCAATCCGCTGCTTGCCTAGTCACTTACCCAGCCAAGGGCCAACCTTAGAGCCGCACTCCCCACACTACATCCGGGCCGTGGAGACGCTTGCGGGTGCGGGGATCCGAGGACGCGCTGCGCTCCGACCTGAGGACCTGAGCAAGAGCAGGGAACTGACCAGCACGTCTGAGGCCGGTGCCCAGATCTGGGCTGACCAGCCGGCCGGCTCACGGGACCCGGTTGGGAGGCCTGGCGCCCCGGCTGGATGGGGAAGGCCATGGGCCCCGGAGCGGCCGTACCCTGGGGAGCGACCCCGTTTCTTACACCCACTCTGAGGGCGCCGCCTCCCAAAGGCACGGTGACACGGCCTGGAAGCCACCAAGCCCAGGACGGGCCCGCAGAGAAAGGAGGCAACAGCTCGGTCACCTGTTCCGTTCCCCCGTCGCAGAATCACAAGACCCAGTGGCGAATACCTAAGTCACCTATTTGGGTTTTCTGCCCGACTTCAGCCACAGTCTGGGGTCTACGGATGGCCGTCCTTGGGCCCAGGAACCACCATGTGCTTTTGTTTGGTTTTTTGGTTTTGTTTTTTCTTTTTGAGGAGATGACCGATACTTTTCCTTAGAATTTCAAACGGGTCACGTCCACCCTCCACCCGCCCTTCAAAAAATTAAAAAGTTAAGAATGCTGACTCGGAGCTGTCAGCCAGAGATGCTCTGATATCTTTACCTCAATCCCGCAAGCTCGCGGTGTCAGTCCCCACCCCCGGCGTCCCTCAGCATTCCTTTCTGTTATCTCCTCCCCCACCCCCACGCACGCCTACACGCACGCACCCCACACGCACGGCCCCCCACACGCACGCACCTCCCAACAGACGCGCCGCACGCACGCGCTAAGGTTCTCCACACACACACCCATAAATTGCTGCAACCAGGCGCGTCCTCCCGCGCCTCTCCGCGCAGACGCGTGTTCCCCAAGTCCTGCGCCTCGACCCCCACTCCACACGCGTATCCTCTAGAGCCTCTCCCATCTTCCCTTTCCAGGGCGGGCTTTCCTCGGGGGCCGGCGGCCCGGCCCTCCCCGCCCCCCAGCTTCGCGGGCAGCGAGGTCCCTCCCCGGCGCGCTGAGCTCACCCCGAACGAGCCTGCGGCAGGCCAGTCCAACTGGGCCGCCGCTTCCCTCCTCGCATCCCAGGAGACACCGGGCGGGGTGTGGCACCTCCCACGCTCGGCCACCGGGGCCTTCGGACTACTGGGAAGCCAGCCACTCAGGCGGAGGGAACTCCCTCGACTTCCTGTCCCTCCCAACGGAGTGGGCGCTGGGGGGCAGGGTGGTGCGGCGGGAGGCGTTCCACGTTCTCGCTGAGAAAAGCGCTCACCTGGTTCCCAAAGCCAGTTTGCCCTTCCTCTCCTTCCTGCTTGAGGGAAGGGAGAGCCAAGGTCTTGGGGCGGAGAAGGGGAAATGACTCAGAGAGGAGGCGTCTCAGAGGGAGGGGCCGGCCTGGAAAGAGGGGGGGGGCATTGGGGAGCGGGAGGGAAAGGGGAGGAAAAAAGAGGATGGGAAAACCGCGGTGGGAGAGGTTTCGAGGGTGTCTAGCGCAGTCCTGGGAATCCTGCCTGGTCAACCCCGAATCCATGAGCCACTAGGCTGGATCTTTTCCTAGGTTTTGGGCCCTGACTTCTTTACCCCGTGCCAAAGGCAGTCAGAGCCAAGACCCTTGCTAGCAACTACCGGGCAGCACGGAATCTTCTGGGCTGGGCAAGGGCACAGGAATTAACTCTTCGTGTCCTTTGGAGTCAATACTAGTAGTCTTTACCTCATAGTGTTGCTGGGAGAATTAAATTAGTTACTACATCTCAAGTGATTAGTGTCAGGGACACTGTAAGATATCAGTCAGTGATAGCTCCTATTATTACAAAGGTGTTCATTTGTTGGTGGTCTGTGTCACCTCTAGATTGTGAGTCTCATGAGGGCAGAGACTACGTATTTTCTTTATCACCGAACTACAGCACCTGACACAAAGCAGCTATCAATAAATTGTTTGTTGAGTTAATGAATAAATGGGTGATTGAATGATAACTTGGACTAGTGGCTATGCCAAGACCTTCTCTGCCACGTAAGGGGTGCGTTTGTGGAAGTTTGAGGAAGAAGGGCTATGATTGGGAAAGGTGGCACATAGGACTCCTGTGGATTGCTGTATCAAGTGACCTGCTCTGCCCTTGGAAAATGGAATGTCTTTGGCAGTTTCCTACATGGACGACTGTCAGACAGCTGACCTGAAATTTGAAACTGAGCTGTGGCTAGCTACATCAGTATTTGCATCTTGTACAGTTAGTAAGTAAAGAAGGAAGGGGGAGAGGGCTGAAGTGGAAAACTCAAAAATAATGGTGGCAAATGTTAAGTGGGGGAGATTGGTGGGGGGAGCTCTGAATGAATCGAAGTGTGTATGGAGGAGTATAGTGGCCCCAAAAGGAAATCTGATAGCGGTCCTAAAGTGACAGTAATGTTATCCACCTTTCTGTTCTAGTCATAGGGTTCCTGATGATCTGCCCTCATGTCCCAACATTCTTGGGGTAGGTATGCAGATTAGGCTCCTATCACTACATTCACTAAACTTGCATTTATGGAAATTAATACTGTTAGAGCTAGAAGGGACCTTAGAGATTACTCATACATTTCAATTCAGAGTTGAAAAACTAAGAGCCAGAAATGGATAGCAAAGGGCTTGGGCTTTGGGATTCTCTGGCCTTGGTACTGAATCTTTCAGGGCCTGAATTTGTTGTGTGTCCCATTATTCCTTTAATTCCTGCCCCACCCTATCCCAAGCCCCAAAGAGACTGAATGAAAGGACATAAATAGAAGGTCAGCAGAAAGGAGGGAGAAAGGAAGTTCCTCACCAGACCCTGACTTTACTTCCTTTTTTCCCCCTCCAGGGAAGGTACCTGGGCCTTCAGCTAACTGCTATAGTACAACAGCTTCACCATGGTACCCTGGAAGCTGCGTTATCCACATAAACCCCACAGGCAAAGGCTTGAACCACAGCTAATCTGAGTCTTGGCAAAATGCCTGTGACCCTCCCAGAGAGCAAGAAGATAGGAGGCTTGCAAGAAGTTGCTTAACGGCCATCTCCCAGTCACCTCTGTATCACTCCTCTCCCCTGGGAAACTGTCAAGAGACAGTTTTGCATCACCTCCCACCTGCTGAGATCTGATGAGATAAGAGTCTTCCTGACTCATCCCACTCAGAAGAGAGCTACAGACTATAAAGTCATTTAGTTGCAGTCTAGAATTGGCTTCGGAGCAACTGGATATCCCATAACTACCATTGCAGTCCTCTGGCCCCTTTTGTTTCAGTGTAATTCTTTTTTTTTTTTTTTTCCGGTACGCGGGCCTCTCACTGCTGCGGCCTCTTCCGTCGCGGAGCACCAGCTCTGGACGCGCAGGCCCAGCATCCATGGCTCACGGGCCCAGCGGCCATGGCTCACGGGCCCAGCCGCTCCGCAGCATGTGGCATCTACCCGGACCGGGGCACGGACCCGTGTCCCCTGCATCGGCAGGCAGACTCTCAACCACTGCGCCACCAGGGAAGCCCCAGTGTAATTCTTTTTGGTGCTTGGGATACGAACCACTAGGAGCAGGAAACTTTGACTACTCTTCCTTTCACTAATAAAATAAAAAACTGTTTGACTCTGAACGTCATTCATTGTATCTTTACCTGCTATGCTGTGAATTTCACATTTCTGGTATATCACAGCACCCTCCCTTATCACTGAGGGAGTTGAGCTGAACAAAAAGATATGTACATCATAAATGGCCTTTTCCTGCCACTGTACATCGGGAGAATCAGCTCAAATTCCATGTTTCTGGGACTTCCAATCTGGTGGGAGGAGTAGCAGATCCTCTTTGCCGTCTATGCACAAGTAGAGTGGGCATTTACATTCTGTTATTTGAAAGACTCCTCTTGGCCCAGAATATGTTCCCAACAGGCTTGCCAGAGCATTGTTGGCTGACCCTTTCCAAACCTGAAAATCTGAAGCTTGCCCCACCCCAGTCACCCCTAGGTCAGACAACAAAAGCATTGCCTCTGGAAGGTCCTTGTTAACATTTTCTTGTTTTCTGAGAAGGAAGGAAGAGGTAGAGTGAGGAGTTGATAGAGATGTGAATTTTTTTTTTTTGGCTGTGTTGGGTCTTCGTTGCTGCGCGTGGGCTTCTCATTGCGGTGGCTTCTCTTGTTGTGGGGCACGGGCTCTAGAGTGCAGGCTCGGGAGTTGGGGCGCACGGGCTTAGTTGCTCCACGGCACGTGGGATCTTCCCAGACCAGTGATCGAACCCGTGTCCCCTGCATCGGCAGGTGGATTCTTAACCACTGCACCACCATGGAAGCCCGAGATGTGAATTTTGCCCATGCCCTTCCATTTACACATTACTGATGGCTAATATATTAATTCTTCTAATTGTTCCCTTTGAAAGAGACTGGCCATAAAGAACAATAGTCTGTTAACCAAGAGGGAGTTGGGGGAATGCTGGACCAGAGATACATGCCTGAGAGGAATTATGTGAGTGGTGGTGTGGAGTTCACCTAAGACAAACCTCACAATATATGAGGTGGCCCATTTGTCATTCTGTTTATCAGGTTCTTATTCTATTCAACTAGCACTTACCAAGTATCTCCTACGTACAAGTCTGGTAAGAGCTTCCACTCTCACCCCTGCGTCTCCAATAACGGCTTTGTTTTTCAGCTACCACTAGTAACTCTAATTCAGAGATTGAAAATTATTGGGGTAGAATTATTGAGTTGCATACCCCACCAGATTATGAAGTCAGAAATACTTTTTAAAATGCCCCCGCAGATATGAGTAGAGTCCTTGGAACATAAATAAACGCCGCGTGAATGACCAGGCCAGACCTATCACAACTGTAACTTGCATGTTATGCCCGACAGTTATAGGAAGATCACCTTGGTCCTAACCCTGACCCCTAGAAATTCACAGTGAGGGAGAATCATTCTCATTAGCTATCATGCTATATACATTTCCAGTATCCATGTAACAACCTATCTGGCCTCCATTACTCCTAATCTTTGTAACACACCACCTCGCCCCTACCTACAGGCTCAGCTTCACTGAGACTCTAGGACCAACGCTATTTCTAGGAAGGGGAATATAAAGAGCTCCATGTCTGCTCTGGCCTGGCACATTAGGGTGGAGCCAGCCTTTCCAAACATCACATCCCCCAAAATGTATAAACTCTTAGCTGTGGGTAATAGCCCCATATTCAGCTTCTGCATGGGCTGCTGTTCTCCAGATGGGCCACTAACCCCTGAAATTCCAAATTTTTGTCTTTTATATTTTAACCCTCTTGCCTTTGGGCTTCCTAGTCGCTCTGCTAGCTGCCACCCTTGACTGGCCTGCTTCGCTTCACATTGCATGCCCCCT
>NW_020172466.1:661241-681051 GCF_003031525.2 Neophocaena asiaeorientalis asiaeorientalis | reverse complement strand
AGGCCAGATGTTTAACAGCAAGTCAGCTTACATCTGGCCCTATCCTGACTTTAACCACTAGGTTCCAGCACTGGGATTTTCTTTGTTCTTCCTTAATTCCCACCTTCTGGCCCAATCACTGGAACTGAATGTGCCGTGTTTCCTTGGGCCTTATACTTTCATTTCTTTAGTCTTCCTGACTGTATCTTCCTCCTGAAACCAAAGTCTTCATGATTGGATCTCGATTTCCAGATGCTCCGGATCCTCCCTGCCCAAATCTCTACCCACTACATAATTAATTTCCCCTAAGTCATTTAGACAATTCCAGTAACCCATGACCTTTTTCCTTTTAATCTTCCCCCAATTCAAACTCCAGTGAGAGACAATCAAGAACTCATGAATACATATATATTTATTTAATTCATAATATAGCGTTTTGAATGGGCTGGGATATTTTTTTAGAGGGATGAGGCTGTGTAATCCACAGATGCTCAGATTTCTGTCACTAGGAGAGACACTACTGGTCCAGAGCTCCCAGTACAAACAAGCCTGGGATAAAATATTTGATAAAAAATAGTCCAATAATAGTCTAATAAATATTCTAGCCGAGAACAACAACATAGCATATGTCTGAAGCTGGCAGACCAGACTGTAAAAGGCAGTTTCACCTGACCTAATGGCCGTCAACCTGGCCAACCTGTAATACACAAAGTACAGCCCAATGGCTCTGAGGCTGCAGTTGGCTTCAGGAATTAAAATAAATGTGGAAGTAGTTCTCATCTGTCAGCCTCACATTCTCCATTCTGTAGAAGAAAGGGTATCAAATATTTGCACTTATCAAAAAGTCCATCTGTGGATTGCTCCAACCAGGTAGTCATATATAAATATGTAAACCATGGAAGCTTAGAAAATTCACCTAGCGTATTTTAGCCGAAAAGAACATAGAAGTGATTTTGCTGCAATTTGAAATTCACTGCATCCGAAGTTTACACAATGGAATTGTATGATAAAAATACATACAGATGCAGTTACTCTTACTTACAAGTAGCCAGAACTCCAATGTGGCATTAAAATTTCTTTCATATTCTCAAAACATGTTTAACTTTATTGTTGATTATTTTTGTGCTTTCTTCAATAAGACGATATAAAAAGTGAAAATAAGCATAAATTGCAGACAGAAAGAATAATGTGCTGGCAGAAAGGATTGTACGAGAACAGACTGAGGAGAGCAACAGTGAAAACCTATGCAGTCTCCTTCCTTGAAGATGTTAAATACAGGTCCTATTCCCTTTGTCCAACTGGGTTTAGCTAGAGGTAGTCAATGACTTCTCTTAAGGTACCTGGCATTGACAGTATTCTATGAAAGTCTTAAGTTTACTGAAGTATCTGGGACTCACCACACCCCCACTGAATACTTTGCCACCATGTTTTTTCTTGGAAAGCACTTTTTATTATTCGGCTCAGAAACTTCATTGCTTACCCCAAACCCAGTTTATTTTCCTACTTTATTCAGTAGACTTAGCTCTGAGTGATTTGGGGCTATGACCAAAACTGAAATCCACATTCAAAGTTTGAAAAGACTGAAAGGTTATGGGAAAGAATGGTGCCACATGCTCCAGACAATTCCCCAAGTCAACTTCCAAAAGAGCTTTTGAGGAAGACAGTACTCATTTATATGTATGAGTCCTAGGACATTTACAAAACAATATCAATACAGCCCAAATGGAGAAGAGGCCAAGCATTTCTGCCCAGAAAACAACAAACACCAATATGGCTATCAGAGTACAACAGGGAAACTTTGATTATTCATTTGTTCACTCATACATTCATGCAATTAACATTAGCCAGGCAACTACTCTCTGTTCCACACCCTGTGTCAGGTGTTGAACATACAACAGCAAAACCAAAAGACACAGTCTTTGCCCTCAAGGTATTCACAGTCTAGTGCGGAAGACGATTCTTATATGTTAAACCTTTGTGTGCATCAGAATTACCTGGGGGAGCTTGTTAAAAATGTAAAATTCCACTTATGTGCCCAGACGTTTTAATTAAGAAGATCAAGGGTGAGGTCTAGGAATCAATTGTTTTAACAAACACCAAAAATGATTCTAACAGGTGGTCTGAGGACCACACTTTGAAAAACACTGCTATACAATGTGATTATTGCTGAGAGGGGGTAGTGCTCAGGGTGCCATGGGAGCTGGAGAACATAATCCAGCCTAGGGGTTCAGGAGTTAATCTAGTCTAGTGGGGTAGAGGCGGGGAAAGCAAGTCCAGGCTAGAGTCAAAAGTAGGGTGGAGAAACTGAAGCTTTGTCTCAGGTCAGTAAAATCTAAAAGGCACAAAAATGAATGGCATGGGAGTCCCAAGTTCAAGGTAAAGAAAGTCGGACTGGGGTGAAGGTGAAGTGTTCTGCACTTACAGCATTTTCACACTATTCCCTTAATTTAAGAACAACTCCTACTGTTTACTCTGGGCATCAAAATTGTTACTAATGTCTCTATTCCAGGCCCAGAGAACAACTTGTGGAAATCGTTAAGTTTGGCTAGAGTAATCAGTGTGAGGGGGAAGGTGGCAAAAGATGAAGCTGGGAAAGCAAATAGGGACTTGAAAAGCCAAAGTGGGTAAGTAACTGGGACTTTCTACTGAATGCTATGGGAGCCAGTGAAAGATTTTATGAAGGGGTTAAAATCATCTGTTTTGTTTAAGAATTTGGAGATAGGCTCTAGAGGAGAGACTTAGAGTAACTTAGAAATGAAAGACATCCATTTTAAAGCACTGCTACACTGTACTGGGCCTGGGGCTGAGCGGAGGAGATTAATATTTGTTGCATACTTAACTAAATGCCATGCTTAATGGTTAAGTATGCCATACTAATGCCATACTTAACTAAATGCCGGGTGTGTGCTAAGCAGTTTCAATGTGCTATCTTTTTTTCATCTTTGCAACAGCCTTGTGAGGTAGGTATTATTGTACAGAAGAGGAAACAGCGGCTCAGAGAAGTGAAGTACTTGCCCTGGGTCACACAGCTAGTAAATGGCAGAGGAAATAGATTATTTTAGTCTGAAGGCTATGATGAGCTTTCCATCACTGCAAGCTATTTCCCAGCACTGCTGAATCTTACCGAGGTTGCTCATTTCCTGATTAGCAGTAAGTACGTAGGGTTTTTAAAACCAAAAAAACCTACTTTGCCACTAGATAGGTAAGTTTGAGCCTGCCATCTGTAGCTGCATCAGTCTTGCTTTCCATGTTAGGTGTACAAACAATACGAAACTGTTCCTTAGGGGATTTGTATAGATACTTTGTCTCTCCTACAGAATAATAAGCCATTTGACAGCAGGGGCTGTGGATTATCAATAGGTCAGCTTCAGCGTGGTACCTGGCATCTAATAGTTGGTTGAATGAATTAATGAATGAACGCCCACCAAAGGCTGTGGAAAGGAAGAGGGGGAGAAGTTTTGGCATTGTTTCAAGGCTCCGATCTGGGGACTTGTTACAACTAACACGTTGTGCAACAACAATATTTTCACGACTCCCAATTAGTAGACTCCTTAAAGCCGGCTCAGCTCCTGAAACGAGAAAGTTCTGGTGCTGACACTCCCAATCTCAGCAGCGGAACTGACAGAAGCACAGACCATAAAGCTTGATTCCCTTCCACGATAGTGATTAAGGACTGGGTTGAAGCTTACATCCGCATTTGCCATGAAGGGTTGGCTAAGCAAATGAATAGTGTAAATAAGATTGCGGGAAGAATGATTGTTTAACCTGTTTAAGAAAACAAACTATTCTCAGGCATTCTTAAGCACTTCAGAAGTGTTTTATCTGAAAATATAAGTACATTTATATGCAAATAGTTGTTGCATCTACAACACTCCATTCTTACTGATTAGGTAAATAAAGAAGGTTCCTAAAGAACCTCCATTATGCAAGTCTTTTTTTAAGCCTAATTCTAGTAACTGTATGTACTTGAGGGTAAGAAAACTGTACTTCTTTGAAATATTCTGTGACAGAATTTTCAAGAATTCGGACAAACCTCCTCCATTAGGTAGCATCGATGAAACTGTGCTACGTATAACAGATCTACCTGGATCAATTTCCTATCCAGCGATAGCATCTCTTGTGCAGTCTTGTCTCCCTATCTCTCCTGATCCAACCTAGAGCCCTTCCCACCATCTATGTCATTATTGCATGTGCATGTGTGTGTGTGACAGGAGGGAGGAAGGGAGGGATGAATGGAGGGGGGAAGAAATGTTGACTGATTTTGATGTTCCCTTTAGGGGACAAAAATGGATGGTATAATTTATTTTCCCTTCCAGTATATTTCTCACGCGAATGACTAAATTAAAAAGTTTATTATGTATATATAATTATAAAATGAATATATAATATATATTATTTATTCATTTTATATATATATTATATATACACAGACATGTTTTCTTCATAATAAATCCTTGATTGTAGGTTTTCTCATAAAAAGCTGCATATAATATGGGATCATTTGACACTTCAAAATTCTACTTGGCCTAATTGGCCAGTACTAGCAAGGCTGACACACCCCTGCTCTCCAGCTGGCTAGCCCCTTGTACAGAGCATCTTTCTACATTATTTACCTAGAATGACCCTAATTCCTTCCAATATCATTTATACTCCTAAATCACTGGGAATTTTTAATTCTCCAATGACAAGAGAAGCATTCTTCAAATTTCTTCTCCAATGGCTTGAACCCAGACTACTCAGATAATTTGTTCTGAGAAACTCAATACATTAATTCAAATACAAGCTTTAATGCACAAAAATTAAATCTATAATATCTAGTTATTTTGGATGCTTCAAATGAACTTTATTTTTGTATCTTGTATATTGGACACTAACTGAGGTTTAGGAGGGGAAGAACTGCTGAACTGGAGAGCCAGTGAATTATACGCTCTCTTGAAACTTAATGGCAAGCTTTCATCCCAGAAACATAAGGGGATTCTTGAGGCCTGCAGTTGCATTCCTGCCGCTCGGGGTAATCAATAAAATCTGGGGCAGGCAAGCCAGACAGGATCATCAGGGATTTGTTCCAGATTGTAAATGTTGGACAAACTGGAAGAATGAAGGTCACATCAAAAGTATGAAGATGGAGAGAGTTAGCTGGGTCATAGAAAGACAGCATGTTGTTGTCATAATCCAGAAGGACACCCAGACGCTTCAACTGTGGTGGCACATCCACCAGCATTTCCTTGTTGTTATGTCTGACTACGAAGTTACTATTGCATCGAGAGAAGACCCATGAGGAGGCGTTCTTGCCAATCCATTCATTCTTGGGAGCTGATTTGTAGGCAATGCCAATTGCATACCTGTGAGACAGTAGAAAGGAGAGAGAAATAAACATTTATTAATGATCTGAGTTATGCTAGACACTTTACAGAATATCTAAGAAATAGAATACATGTTTCTTCTTTAAACAGTTTACATTTAGATCCATAATACTGACAGCACTAGAGTTTTATTTTGTTTTTGTTTTTGTTTTTGCGGTACGCGGGCCTCTCACTGTTGTGGCCTCTCCCGTTGCGGAGCACAGGCTCCGGACGCGCAGGCTCAGCGGCCATGGCTCACGGGCCCAGCCGCTGTGCGGCATGTGGGATCTTCCCGGACCGGGGCACGGACCCGTGTCCCCTGCATCGGCAGGCAGACTCTCAACCACTGCGCCACCAGGGAAGCCCATCACTAGAGCCTTAAAAATAGTTAGCAATTAGAGTGCTGTAATTTTCAACTCCTAGCTCAGTATATTTTCCCTAATTTTATTTTTTAAAAACTGGCAAATCTTTCTAGCAGTGGTTTCCATCACATGCCTTTTAACCTTGACTTACTGGTATTACGTTTGTGCTATAGAACTAAATCTCCCAGGGACCTAACAACAAGGGAGAGAGGAGAAAAGAAAAGTGGGATCCACTTACCATGTTGAGGAACCCATGACCACCTCCCAGTAGTGGCAGCCACTGTCAATGAATATATTTCCTGCTGCCCCATAGCATCCTGTGCCACTAAACCTCTCTGGGGTATGGCTCTTCTTCAGAGAGCTTTCATCCTTCTCCATCTGCAGTCCATCATTGGAGATCTTCAACTTCTTGTGAGTCATTTTGGGATCCAGTTTAAAGGGTTGGCCTGAAAAAAGTAGCAAAAAGAAAATGCATGAGGAAGTATTTAAGAATTCTATCTTTGTCCTCCAGGACCATCACTATCAGAGGAGCCTCGACAAGATGATCATTCTTGAGTCAGTGAAAGTTGACTGGTGTTTGGATTATATTAAGGAAACAGGCCAGAAGCCACTGTTTTCAATAAAATAAAAATAAGCTGTGCCCCCTTCACAGACTATCAAGTTAAAAGGGGGCTCTCGGGCTTCCCTGGTGGCGCAGTGGTTGAGAGTCTGCCTGCCGATGCAGGGGACATGGGTTCGTGCCCCGGTCCGGGAAGATCCCACATGCCGCGGAGTGGCTGGGCCCGTGAGCCATGGCCGCTGAGCCTACGTGTCCGGAGCCTGTGCTCCGCAACGGGAGAGGCCACAACAGTGAGAGGCCCACGTACCACAAAAAAAAAAAAAAATGGGGGGGGCGCTCTCAGGGTCTCATGTCCTCAAATAAGTTTTGTACTTTGCTTTATTTCAGTGGGTGGTTTGGGCTTTGAGCAGATTTTAGGGGAAGGAGTATTTGAGGTGAGACAAAGTGAGGGGATAGATGAGATAACTGCTGCTTGGTGGCAGAACAAATAAACCTGAGAATAACTCAACTACAGGACAAATTGTTTGCCCCCTAACTACTGGGATGTAAATAACATATAATTAGGTAACTTTGTTAGAGTGACTTTTGCATCATCAATAATTAGAAAAAATATTTGTTGTGCAGGATCACTGACAACAAATTATTCCTTACAGTCCTAGACAAAACCAGTTAGTTACTAGAAGCCAACAGCTGGGTATGGCAATACCAACGCGTCTGGCAGACACTGTTGGCGAACGTAACACCCACCCCCTACTTTTTCTCTCTTACCCACTTTTACTATAGAGGTCAGAAAAGCTAAATACTCAAGCTCCTAGCCTCCCTCGCTGCTAGGGTTGACTAAGAAGATGGAAGCAGAAGTCAGAGAGGATGGAGGAAACTTCTAGGAAAGTGTCTGCTTTCTTGATGAAAGGGACAGCCATCACGTGTACCAACACTTTCCCCCTTCTTTCTATCTTGAAAGGAAATATGACGTCTAGAGGTTGCAGTGGTCATGTTGTGACCATGTGGCAATAAGCCAACACACAAAAGGAGAAGGTGCCTGGGTCTCTTACGACATCACAGAACTGCTGCACCATCCCTGAACCGCCTAAACTTCGAGCTTCTTGCTATGCGAAAGAGAGAGAAAAACACTATTTGTTTAAGCTGCTAAAAAATACTATTTGTTAAGCTAAATTAGTTGGATTTTTCTGTCACTTTTAGTCAAAAGCATTCCTAGCAGGTATGGCTTCTCAGCAGGAGGATTTTACCAGATTATCACAAACAGTACTCTTTTACTCAATTGTCCCCAAAGCATGGAGGCAGAACGCAGAGAAAAACTCTTCACTAACATCCTCCCAAGCCACCAGCTGTTTTATGTGTATCTCTGTGTCCACATACCTCCCAAGGACACAAACAACCCCCCTGCCCAAAGCACAGACTCCAACAGTACAGCTCCTCTACCCAGTGCCACTGCCCTCTTACACTGCTGTGGGTGCCAGTGTCAGGCTAAGTGTACTTGCTGGCACTGAGGGCAAAACTGCTCTCTCCTTTTGGAATCACCACAACGTACTGTTTGTTTTGAGTCGGGTAGGCTCGCTGTTCCGGCTGCCTGCTTGGTTTATGGCTTTAACAATGAAGATGTAGCGTGTCCCACTCTGAAGTCCATGAACTGTGTAATGGTTCTGTTTGATGTTGGGCACAATCATCCAGCTATCCACGGAATTATACAGGCCTGTAACGTGGGGAAAGGAAGGATGTTAAGGTAATAGAGGTAGGATGATGAGAAGCACACTGAAAATTCATCATAAGCCCCCCCCAAAAGTGAATTTCATTTTGTTTTCTTTTGAATCGTGGAAGACATAGTGAGATGAACCTCCTCTGCTTCTTTTCTCCCACGGAGCTAAGCTTATGCCAGGCTCCTTGCTTCTGGTAACTGAATGTAACCACTAGTGAGAGTTAGGTTACTCCAATTTGCTGCCAAATAATACAGGAAAACTTCTATACAAAATCACAGAATCATCTCTTTTATGGAGTCTCTAGGTCTTTACTCCAAAGGTCCAATCCTCTGAGATCTGAGTCTGACCTCGAATGGGTGGAGCAGAGCACAGTAACATGGAATCTCAGAGCCAAAATGACAACTAGGCACTATATTTCCCTCATTTTACAAATAGGAAACTAAGACAGAGAGAAGAAAAGTGACTTGCCCAAGGCCACAGATAGCTGGGGATGGTGCTGAGAGTAGAACTCTGGTCTCTTTAATCCTAGTCCAGGGTTCTCTCCACTACATCACAATTCACGGAGCAAACAGTAATGTTCTTTAGTCTCTGCAAGGTAGCAAAGCTTTCAGGGCTTATGATTCAACTCTCCCACACCATCCTCACCCTTACTTCCAATCTTGGTGGGCTCCAAGGTGTCATAGGGAAGCCAAGGAGATGACATAACAGTCAAAGCAGAATATCATCTCCTCAGTTGACACTACCCAGTTTTACCCCTTCCTGGTTCTGATTCCAATACTCATTTGAGGTTGGGTGGTCCAGGAACACATTGTTGTCTGGAATCTCCTTCCCTCCCAAGTAGGGAAAGGGATCAGAGATCTAGGTTTCTGCTTTTGAAACTCTTTAGACCATAAACATTGACTTAAACAGAGAAAATGTACATAATTAAAAACATGTATTTGGCTAACTTTTAGTAAAAGAGGGATCAACATTCTAGCCTGTGAATTTAGACTTATCTCTTCTGTTATCTGCTTTTCAGTCAGGTTACCACTTTTTAACCATAATTCTACCAGAGGATAGAAAAGAAAGGGCAGGGAAAATGAGTGGTGAATTTAGTCATTTCTATGCAGCTCTAGCAAAGGATTTAGTGAGGTTAAAAACTGGAAATAATAATAAGTGATTTGAAAGAGATATGATCAGAAGGGTTTTATAATTAATTTGGGGAGCAGTAGAAGAAGTCTAAATTAAAACTAGAAAAAAGAAGCATAATGGGGGTGCAAACAGATATGCTATAGAAAGAAGAATAATTGGTGGCGATGTTCAGTGATTCGCATGAAAAGACACAAGGATAAGGGCAAGGAAAAATGTTCGAGGGCTTGGCTGCCTATGTATCAATGCACAGTATGAATCATAAGCTGCACATTAAATTTTACTACTAAGAGGGAAATATATGATCTTCCAGATATACTGCTAACAATACAAAACCAAAACTAACTTCATAATGAAGTACTATGCAGCTATAAAAAAGAAGGTGGAAGATCTCTATGAACTGATAACAGAGTGATTTCCAAGATATACTGTTAATTTAAAAAAGAAAATTGCAAAAGAGTTTATGTAGTATGCTACCTTTTTTTTTTTGCGAGAAAGAAAGGCAAATAAGAAAACATACATATATTTGCTTAGATTTACAAAACAATAATAGCAACAAGAAGGAAAAACCAGAAAATAATGAAGCTGGTTGCCTACAGGGGATGGAGGTGGGGGAAGAAAATGAAAAGGATACAGGAGAGAATGACACTTCTCTGAGTACACCTTTTTTTGTATAGTTTTCCCTTTTGGAAACATTGTTGTTTTACAAGTTCAAAAGATTTAAATGCTGTCAATATGAATGGGAAGAGTGGGGTCTAAAACTGAAGGCAAACTGAAAAAATTGAAGCCACCTGCATTTCAAATGTAAACAATCACAGCAAAGGGCAAGAGGAGAACTGTAAACAAATCCTCACTATTGTTTGTGTTTGCAGTGGGATAGGCAACGCCATTCTGAAACTATTTCAGATGTGTTATTGAGCAAACGAGTATCCGTGTCGATGTTGCTGGGACCAGGCTTCTCATTGTGGAAGTAGGAACATACAAATATGAAATGGGGGAAGGTAAGAACGAACCTGTGGGGATGGACTGGAATTGGAGATATTGGTATAAACTCGTGATTTCTAAAATATGTATTTGTATGTGTATGTGCATACATATTGCACATATGTTAAGTATGTGTGTACGTATATTATGTGCGAATATGTATATGTACATGGGTGTATGTGTGTACTTCTAGTACCCAGGTTTTGGTCTATAATAACATTCTCCTACTAAAAGGGACCAGGGTTCCTTGGAAAAATGGCTGACTTCAGGGCTGGGGCAGGATACGGTCAAAATGAGCGTACAACCTTTTGTTATGCTGAAAAGTAAGGAAACACTGGAGAAAATGATGGAAGACTATAAGGACCCAAGAGTCAGCTTAAAAGGCTCCCACTGGCTAAATTTGGGCAATCTGAGCACCAAAATAAATAAGGGCAGTAAAGAATTATAAACCATCGAAAAAAGAGAATTCATAAGTCCATACTGAGAAGTAAAAAAAAAAAATAAAACAAATGAAGGATGAGTCTCTTGCTTACAGTAGAATGCAGAGTGGCAACTTGTAAATGTGGAAGGGGATGCTCAGTTGGAAAATCATTATTTTGCCATCATCAGAGTAAAGATTGGATCAGGTGAGAATTATTGATTGATGCTAAAACAGGGATGGGGTGGGATGGGTTTGATGAGGAAGCAGGATATTTTCATGGTCTTAAAGTATCATGGCACAGATTGCTTATTAGTTGCAAAAGGAAAAACAGTAACTATGCAAAGAAGAAATCAGGCAACACCTTTGATCAAGTGATCAAAATGAGCATCACCAATGAAGGGCAAGTACACATTGTGTGTCTCCAGTTGTGATGTCCTAAAGAGAACACGTCTCTTATGTAGCCTTCCAGCCATAAATGTGTAATCTGAATATAATCGTGAGGAAACATCAGACAAACTCAAAATAAGGAACAGCATAATAAACAAATTAAAAGGGCACTTTAAAAAATATCAATGTATGGGCTTCCCTGGTGGCGCAGTAGTTGAGAGTCTGCCTGCCGATGCAGGGGACACGGGTTCGTGCCCCGGTCCGGGAGGATCCCACATGCCACGGAGTGGCTGGGCCCGTGAGCCATGGTCGCTGAGCCTGCGCGTCCGGAGCCTGTACTGCGCAACGGGAGAGGCTGCGGCAGTGAGAGGCCCGCATACCACACACACACACACACACACACACACAAAATATATATATATATCAATGTCATTAAAGACAAAGAAAGGCTGAGAAAATGTTCCAGATTAAAGGATGCTAGAAATATGACAATTAAGTCCAATGCCTGATCCTAGACTATATAGGACAACATTGGGTCCTTAAAATGTCATAAAGTATATTATTGGGTCAACCGTCAAGATTGGAATATGAATGGTGGATTAGTTAAAAGTACTGCATCAACGTCATACCTCTTAAAGTTGATAACTATACTGTGGATACATAAGAGAATTTCTTTATTCTTAGGAAACACACACTGAAGGATTTAGGGGTGAAAGGCCGTGATGTATGCCAGTTACTCTCAAATGGTTCAGAAAAAATGGACAGAAACAGAGAATGTTAGCAAATGATAAAGGAAATGGGATAAAACATTAACAATAGGTGAATCTGGGTAAAGAGTATATGGGCATTCTTTGTGCTGGTCTTGCAAGTTTTCTGTAATTTTGAAATCATTTCTAAATTTTAAAAAGGTAAATATATGATCCTCTGGGTATCACTGAGACTTAATGAGATGGGATTTATCATTGAATTATGGTAATGGAAGTATAAACCGTGTTCAAAATGGAAAGACCACAATATGGAAATTCATGAACCTGAGTGTAAATGTGTGTGGAGAGCATTTGCATGAGAATGAAAATGAGGGGAAATAGAAGTTACATCTTTGTGGCAGTATGTTACAGACTGCCTGGCCAGGGAGAGGTTATAGCCAGTGCTTTCATAATACAAAACGCAAAGCTGAAACAGAGGAAAGATATACAGTAATGGGGAAGACCATTATCCAAACATCTGTTGGAATTCTCATTCAGCTAACAGCATCATCTGAAACATTATCGGCTTGTGACAATTTCAAATCTTACATAAAGTGGGGAGAAAGTTTAAAATAAAGGAGGAAGTTGAAAAAATAAGGAGAAGTACTTCTCCGGACAAAATTCTAACCAGCAAGGAAGAGATTTCTGGTTAAAGAAAATGTGGAGTTTGACTATTTTAAGATTCTTCATGTAAGTGGTATCATGTAGTATTTGTCCTTCTGTGTCTGGTTTATTTCACTTAGCATAATGCCCTCCAGGTTCATCCATGTTATTGCATGTGGGAGGATTTCCTTCTTTTTAAAGGCTTAATAATATTCCATTTTATGTATATACCACATTTTCTTTATCCATTCCTCTGTTGATGGACAACTTTTTGTATGTCAATTATACCTCAATAAAGTGGTTTTAAAAAAGAAAAAATATAGGAAAATCTCAAGGGAAAGTAGCTCTCACAACCAGGGTTCAGTCAACAGTGGCAGGCCAGACCAGCAGGTAGGACTGGAATCTTCATGAATATTTTTTACTAGTAAAATAGTTTCAACTTATCTGCCCATTGCCATCCAAAATTTTGCTTCAGGGCTCTGCCTTTGTTCCTGTCCTATTCTACTTTTCTATCAATGGTCGAAGGAGGAAGACACAGAAGGCACGCTGGAAGGGAAAGTAAATATATTGAAAGGCAGAAACTACATACAAAGGAATTTTGGTAGGCTGGAATAAGGAGCCAGAACTAACCAGATAAAATGTCATAGGAATAAATTCAAGATGTTGTATTTCAGTTTAGAAATTCAATTGTATAGGAATAGGATTTGGAATGCCTGGGGATTTCAGCTGACTATATGCTCAGTCAACACAACAATCAACACGGCTGCTGGAAAAAAGGCACAGGACAAGGGGGCATCAGCTAACACACCAGAGCAATAATACAGCTATCCTCAGTGGACTAGGAATAATTGGTAGCTGGTTTAATTCAAGGAGCATTAACCTTGAAGCCTGACAGGCTTGGGTTCAAATAATGACTCCATCAGTTTTTAGCTCTGTGACCTTGGACAACTCATTTAACTTGAGCCTCAGTTTCTACGTCTATAAAATAGAATTATTATCATCTATTTCATAAGGCTAAGGAAGAAGTTATGAGGACCAAATGACATAACATATATGGGAGTGTTCGTAAATGGAAAAGCATAATACGTATCCAAATTGTTATTATTCACTAGGAGGAAGTCTTAGGCCTTTTATAAGGAAGCACTAACAATTATTTATAGCTGCACAACAACTGAATGGGCTGTTTGGCTAGAATTCAGCTGCCCATCACCGGAAATGTTTGAGCAGAGACAGGACAATCACCTACAGGGTTTCTGGTAGAAGGCAAGATTTGACAAGATGACATCTGAGGTCCCTTCCAATTCTAAGATGCTATGGTCCTATCGCTATTAAGAATTATCCTCTAAGCTTTTCTTTACAAAGGACTATGTACCCTTGAAAACAGAGGTGACAGCCTTTTGATCTTTGTCACTTCTTAGACTTATTCTCAACTCCCAGGAGACCACTGCTCTCCCCATATCAGGAAAGAGAAGCACAGTTACTGGCTTTAAGACTTTCCCGAGCAGGAAAGACAACTGCAAACAAGTATGTTGGGGAGGCCTTAGTGTTTTGCGACTTCACAACCTGAAGAAACACCCAGGAAAGCAGCTACCAGGGCCAAGTGGCTTAGGATGGAGCTGCACGAGGCAAGTGTTTTTTCGAGTTTGAGCCCAAATGTCCTCTCACCTCCCCATCCCATCATGTGGCCCTAAATTGTCACAAGACGGGAAAAGGAAGCCTATCGGGACGGTTTCGTTGGAAAAACTCCTCTCATGCGGGTCTGTGAAGTCAGACACAGAAGCACAAACACAAAGTAAAAAGAAAATACTAATTTGCAGCTATGCAGACGCAACCTTAGGGTGCAAATCAGTTCCAATCTTGAGTCCACTTTTAATTCTGCTTTCATTTCCATTTTCCCCAGCACATTGAGGGGAACTTGCAGCTCTAGTTAAGATCCTACTGCCTTGTCTTGCTCCAGTTCATCAGAAGGTGAAACCATAACATGTAGGCTAAATGACTGCTTTGCGAACGTCTTTCATTTGATGGCCCACTGATGGGCCATTTTATATTTGGTGTAATTCTTGGAGGAAAGGGAGAAGGGGTAGAGGGAAGAGTGACAGAGGCAGAAGGCTTGTCACTTCACTTATTCACTGATACAAATAGGTGTGGTAAAGGAAGTGGTAGTCTTTGAATGTAATGTATTTTACCATGATAATGAAGTGGAAGAAGAGTCAAGGAGAGAGATGTTCACACACACAGAATCAGCAATGATGGTGGCTTAGCTACTCAGGAATGAATTCTGAGCTGTGTTCTGATTTGGGAGAGTGGAGTGACATGGATTAACTGAGGAAAAGCTAAGGATTACATAAACAAATGGGAGTGGCCCCAGTGACTGCCCAGCAAGGAAATACACAACTTGCTTGTCACCCATCAGTAAGGTCTTTGCAATGCCCTGGGGGAGCTTGCACTGTCTACAAAACACTATACTAAACAACCTAACATGTCTTACAAACACTTGCCTCGTGGCGCCCCGGCCAATCTTGAGCAGCTTACTGCTTCCTTACATTTCCTTATCTCTGGCCACAGGCCCCAACTACACCATGACTTACTGATGAAGTTAGCCTGGCCAGTGAATATGGTGTACTGAAGCTCATAGGAGCTGATGCTGAACTCATCATCCGAGATCCAGTGGACTGTAATGGTGTCATGGGAAGCAGTACAGAGTTCCTCTCGGATAGATGGTGGGTTTGGGGCTGTAAGGAAAGGTGGAAAAGAAGGTAAGGAAAGCATACTCTCTGTTCTGGAATTTTACAATCGTTATTCTTGCTGCCCAACCCAACATCTCACGGAAAGGTGGTTTTCTTAATAAGAAGCTTTAGATTGCATGTACCATACAACCTGAATCCAAGTGCTGAGACCTCAAGTTCCCCCAAACCACTTTTGCTTCAATGGTAAAGGTATTTTAGGCAAAGATCTAAGCCTAAGTTATTGAGATGACTGATTGCCCATCGTCTACTCTGCCTGCACTAACACATATGTAGATATTAGAGCAAAGTGGTCACATGTTTCCTTATTACATGACCTTTGACCTATTTCTTTTTTTTCAAAGTAAGTTGTATTATATATTTTTGGCAGTATTAATAGGGGTTAATTGTGCAAATTAATATGAGTTCCCTCATCTGTAAAATGGGGATGATAATTACCTCACAGATTTGTTGTAAGGATCATGATATAAAACTAATATATAGTGCCTGGTATAAAGTAGATGTTCAATAAATGACAACTATTTTAACATAGTAACAAAGATAACTACAAACACAAAGTTATTGTGTGTGTATATTTTTCTCATGGAATGATCATTCAACAATCCTGAAGGTAGTCAGTATTTTTAACAGACTGGTTGTCTCCCTCATCTTCTAAAATTCTCTGCAACTCAGATATTTTTCTTCCTAATCTGCTAATCCCTAAATTTCCTTAAAATCATTTGGGTGGTACCTATACCCATGTGAGACATTCTCTAATATTCTTTCATTACCACCCGAGTTCTACCCCTTATAACAAGTGACATTATTTTACTGACAGGCTCATAAGGAGAAAACCATCAGCAACTTCTTGTTTTTTACCTTTAAGTAAGGATGGTATGTATACCCATTCTGTCCCCAGAGACACTGACAACTCATTTCTCTTTTCTGTTACATGAACTAAAATATATTCTATGTAAAAAGATACATGTATCATTTTAAAGATTATAAAAGCATTTTCATGATCAATATTGCCCTTTACAGATTATTTTAAAGTCAAAGCACACCAAAAGAAAAGGACTAAAATGGAAAGGAAAGCACAGTATTTTCACACCTGTTAAATAATCTAGCCCCTCCAGCAGTTTCTTTTCTCTGGAAAAATCTAAAGCAAAGTTTTCAAAGGCATCATTAAAATTGATGTCTGGAATCAGAACTTGAGAAGATGCAGTTGCCATAGCGACCCTGGAAGAGAGAAAAGTACATCAATATACATCAAAATAGGTTTGCAACCTTTATCCAATGTTTGATTTCTGGTTAAACAAGGTGAAAATAAATGACTGCTAGAGCTTGATTCATTTAGTGAAAAATATCATATCTGTGCTTTTCCAATGGAAACCATTTAAATTTTAATCATCAGGAACCAATTAAGGGTTATACCATATTTATTCACATATGTTCACCCCTCAAACACACTCCCCCATCCTGTCTTAATTAGGAGAAGTAAATACAGGATTCTTTCCCCTCTGCATCATTTTCCATCTGGCAGGCAGCATCAAAACTAGACCTCTGAAGGCTTGGTAAAGAGCAGTTTGAGAGAATTTTTTCTCCCCCTCTATTTTTTTAATGCTAATCAACAAGCCAGCATGCTGGGGCTTGGTTAAAACCTTCCCCTAAATCCTGTACTTTGTTTGACCTTTGATAACATTTACATTTAATTGTATTATTCTCTAATTGTATAATGCTATGCTAGTTTTATCTCCCCAACTAATTCTAAGAGTCTCAAGAGGAGGATCCATGTTTTGTACCTCTTATAATCTTCCATGGTCCCTAACACAGTGTTGGACACACAATGAATAAATAATTGTTGAATGAATAACTGAATGACTAACAACAGCACAAATGCTAACCTTACTGAGCATTTAGTACATGTAAGACACCATGCATGCACTCTACATACATTAAGTTACTCCTTACTATAGCCCTGAGTAGCAAAGGTTATTTCCATTTTGTAAATGAGACATAGAAAGGTTAAGGAACTTGCTCAAGGTCACACAAGGATCAGAAAAAAATATATAACTGAACCCATGTTCACTGGATTCTAAACTTTATACCCTTAACCATGTAGACAGTTCCTGTTTTTTAAAAAAATAAGGTATAATTTTACATACTTCAGCAATTCTAAACCATTGTTCCACATCAGATTTATCTCTGAGCTTTGATCAAAATATGCATGTTTAGGTCCTGTGCCAGACCTGAATCGGAGCCAATGAAGATCCTTGAGCATGCAAATAACAGGATGGAAAGAAACATTAACTTGGCAACAATATGCATGTTAGAGTGGAGCGAAGAGGCATTGAATGCAGGAAGAGCAGAGAGGAAACTTGTATGGTGAACTAGTTGTAAGGGGATGAGGAGTTAAACAAATAGTATATCCGTATGCATGGATACCCTGTTACACATCTACCTACAATAGCTTTCGGCTGTTTCTGGAAATTGCGATGTTTCAGGAATAAAATTCAGGTCAGGATAAACAAATGAAAGACTAATACAATGAGAGGCACTGAAGCTTTTGAGGCAAAGGAGTGATGTGCTCAAATTTATGTTTCAAGGACAACACTCCAGGGCTTCCCTGGTAGCGCAGGGGTAAAGAACCCGCCTGCCAATGCAGGGGACACAAGTTCGAGCCCTGGTCCAGGAAGATCCCACACGCCTCAGAGCAACTAAGCCCGTGCGCCACAACTACTGAGCCCGTGTGCCACGACTACGGAAGCCCACGCGCCTAGAGCCCATGCTCCACAACAAAAGAAGCCACCGCAATGAGAAGCCCGTGCACCACAACGAAGAGTAGCCCCCGCTCTCTGCAACTAGAGAAAGCCTGCGCGCAGCAACGAAGACCCAAGGCAGCCAAAAAATAAAAAATATTTTTAAAAATAAATTTAAAAAATAAGAACAATACTCCAGCTGCAGTGGATGGACTGGAAGGGGTCAAAACTAGAGGCGGATCAGATTTTAAGGTGTCTGGGAATGAGCAGAAAGTAAAGTGGTGACAGGAGAAGTGCAGACAAATAAAACAGAAAGTTAATTCATAACACATGAAAATAGCCAACAAATATATTAAAAAGCCCAACTACAGGAAAAATCAAAGAAACGTAAATTAAAATGAGATAGCGTTTATGATTATAAAGACATCATAGGAGCTTTTTATGTCTATATTAAATAATGCCTACATGTTTTTATTAGGACTGAAAATGATTCAAATTTTGGAGGCCAAATTTAGCATTACATACCAAAATAGCTTAAAATGTAAATATTCTCTGACATCACAGTTCTACTTCATAAAATGTTTTTGATCTGTGATTTTGGTTTTAATTCTTAAGCCTTATGATCACATAATGTACAAAATTTGTGCTGATGGTATATCTCCTCTATTTTAATCCTTCTAATGAGTTGGCAAAAGCACCATTACCAATCACATACATACAGTAGTTCTACAGTTGTATGTGTTTTTGGAGAGCTGTTTAAAAGACAATCCTGAATTATAACTTGGTCTGACTTAGTGAAGAATTCCCCAGCAAAATTTGCTACTGTATCTTGTCATGCTGAATTTTAAAAACATCCGACCTTATAGATCATCTATAAAAAATGTGAGAAGTGGGCTTCCCTGGTGGCGCAGTGGTTGAGAATCTGCCTGCTGATGCAGGGGACACGGGTTCGAGCCCTGGTCTGGGAAGATCCCACATGCCGCGGAGCAACTAGGCCCGTGAGCCACAACTACTGAGCCTGCGCATCTGGAGCCTGTGCTCCTCAACAAGAGAGGCCGCGACAGTGAGAGGCCCGCGCACCGCGATGAAGAGTGGCCCCCACTCGCCGCAATTGGAGAAAGCCCTCGCACAGAAACGAAGACCCAACACAGCCAAAAATAAATAAATAAATTTATTTTTTTAAAATGTGAGAAGTATTAAATACTCTTTATTTGGCATTATACCTAAACCAGACTAAAATGCCTTTCATTAAGTAAAAGGCAACATTTTAGATACAGAGAATTTTGATTAAATTGGCACAGTTAAGACCAAAAAGAGAAAGTGGACATTGCCAGCTTATCGTTAGTCCTGGCCTTAACAGGCTAATGAACACACCCTGAAGCACAGGTGAGCCTTACTCTGTTCAATGAGACAGTGAAGGGATCTTCTCAGTATTTAAATATATTAATACCACCAGTTATATAAATCTAAATATAAACACAGTCTCCTATAGGTTTTGAGATGGCATTCACCACCTCTGTGCAAAGTTGAACATTATTAATCAAGTCCAATCATATCTTTTTTTAAATAAATTTATTTATTTTTGCGTTGGGTCTTCGTTGCTGTACGAGGGCTTTCTCTCTAGTTGTGGTGAGCGGGGTCTACTCTTCATTTCAGTGTGCAGGCTTCCCTTGTTGCGGAGCACGGGCTCTAGGCATGTGGGCTTCAGTAGTTGTGGCTCACGGGCTCTACAGTGCAGGCTCAGTAGTTGTGGCGCATGGGCTTAGTTGCTCCGCGGCATGTGGGATCTTCCCGGACCAGGGATCGAACCCTTGTCCCCTGCATTGGCAGGTGGAGTCTTAACCACTGTGCCACCAGGGAAGTCCCCCAATCATATCTATAGAAGGGGAAAATAGTGATGGCACTTGCTGAACTGGAATTACTATCAAAATTCATAAAGCTGATCATACTCATTTATCCACAAGCCAATCTTATTTAAGTCATGACTATCCAACAGAAATATCCTATCAGCCATTCATGATCTGAATTCTGGTGTATGAGATCAATTTAAATATGGTACACATAAAAAAGTCATGAGCTATTTCTGTTTTGTAGTAAATAAG
>NW_020172466.1:660701-661180 GCF_003031525.2 Neophocaena asiaeorientalis asiaeorientalis | reverse complement strand
GCTCTGGACATGCAGGCTCAGCGGCCATGGCTCACGGGCCTAGCCACTCCGCGACATGTGGGATCTTCCCAGACTGGGGCACGAACCCGTGTCCCCTGCATCGGCAGGCGGACTCTCAACCACTGCGCCACCAGGGAAGCCCTTGGGTTGACCTTTTAAAAAATATTCTTGCCCTTCTCAACATCAGCCATTTTAAAATATGTTTTTTCATCACAGGCTACACAGAGGTTCCCACTTGCAAACAAGACGTCCTGTTCACTAAGTACTTCATATATTTTTTACTAAAGAAGTAACTAAGACATATGCAAAGATAACAACTATAAGAGCACTCAACACACTGTATGTAACCTAGTTGTCTAACAATGGGGACTGAGCTAAGTAATGTGTCATACATCAAAAGATGAAACACTATAAGGTCACTGAAAATCAGGTTATAAAAAAATATCCAATGCCAGGGGAAAGTTCGTGATATGTTACGT
>NW_020172466.1:645524-660463 GCF_003031525.2 Neophocaena asiaeorientalis asiaeorientalis | reverse complement strand
ATGTTAACAGTGGCTGGAAGGTTAAGGATGAGATAAAGATGACATTGACATATACGTAAGTGTTTGTGTCTGTGTTTCTGTATTTAAGCAAAACACAACATTAGCTATCTCTCAAGGCTCTGATCTCTATTAGGGATAATATATAATAAGTGCCATTTGTAAGGGGGAAGGAATAACTCTCCCAGTTAAAATTTCATTTTAACTGAAGTCTTGGTTCTTAATACATTACAATGAATAATTGTGGGGAAGAATTTCAGACCCTATGAGAGACCAGTGAGAAAGATATTTAGGTTGCATAGATGATTCTCAAGCCATACCACATAGTTAGCCATCTATTCTTCCTACCACATAGGCTATACATGAGCCCATGAAAAGAAGATTTAGATATAGAGAGTTGGGAATCATCGACAGCTAGATGGTAATCAAAGCCCTAGGTGCTACAAGTCTGCAACAGGGAGAATGTGTACTGAGAAAAGAGAATAGCTTAAGACAGAATCACAAAGAACAACAGCATAAAGGAATAGGTCAAGGAATAGTTGCTCACAAAGGCAAATGAAACCAGACAGGCAGGAAGAAAACCAGGAGCTTTCTCAAGCTAAGGGCAGAGAAATTTCAAGTAACAATGGTCAGTAGGGACAAATGCTACTGAGAGACCAAGTAAGATGAAACAGTAAGATAAAACAAAGGAATGTTGATTGCAATTTAGCAACAAGGTATTCATTTGGTGACCTTAGAAAGAATACTTTCAATAGTGTGGTAGTGGCACAAGACATTTCAGAGTTGAAGAGTGAGTGGACATGATTACATACAGTGGTTTAAATATATGTTTTATCTTTGCTCTCATGAAATCCCACTGAAATGACAAAGAAAAAAAAGTCATAAACCCACAAAGACAAAGAGAATGGAAAAAGAGATGCAAGTAAGATATTGTCAACAAATGTCTGGAAATTAGAAAGGGATGGATGAGTGGTAACCAACAACAGAGCAGAGAAAGCTGAATTGGGAAGCCAAAAACATGAAGCTGATTTATTGCCACAGACAGTTGAAAGTTTGCATGAGGAACAGCAAGACCACCAGATCCACTCAACCACAGACCACCCCTCTCTCATCTTGACGCCATACTAAAAGCAGTCTTAAAACCCTTTCCCTGCTTGGCTCCTAGAATAATGGAAGCCAGACTCGTACCCTTCATCCCCCTCCAGAAGCAGGAGATTGGTGGATTCCTTCCACAGGTAACTGACCCAGGAGAAAACACCTACAGACGGGTCCACTCAATAAAAATCTGGCATTCCGGACTTCCCTGGTGGTGCAGTGGTTGAGAATCCTCTGGCCAATGCAGGGGACATGGGTTCCATCTCTGGTCCAGGAAGATCCCACATGCCGCAGAGCAACTAAGCCCGTGGCCACAACTACTGAGCCTGTGCTCTAGAGCCCGTGAGCCACAACTACTGAGCCTGCGTGCCACAGTTACTGAAGCCCGCGTGCCTAGAGCCCGTGCTCTGCAACAAGAGAAGTCACCGCAATGAGAAACACAGGCACCGCAACGAAGAGTAGCCCCCGCTCGCCTCAACTAGAGAAAGCCCGCGCGCAGCAACGAAGACCCAACGCAGTCAAAAATAAAAATAAATAAATTTTTAAAAAATCTAGCATTCCGCCTTATAATCCTATAGCAAAGTTCACCAAGCAACAAACTGTTCCCACCCCCTCAGATCTTCCAGTCACCTTTTAGTCTTAAATTCAAACAGGCAGTGAAAAGCTCCCCAAACATTTAGGGAAAGACAGAAACTAACAGAGAAAAGGAACGTGGAGGAAACCAACACAATGCAGTTTAGAAGAAAACTTTTTTAGTGATCCTTAATATCATCAGGAAGATAAATAGTTTGTATTCATAAAGCAAGGAGGGAGTGCTAAAAAAGAAGCAAAGATCAAGAAAGAGCTCTTATAAATAAAAATATAAATACTTAAATTAAAATTTTAATAGAAGGATTGGATGAAAAATTAAGGAAACATCTTAGATCAAGAAGATAAAGTCATGGAAAGTGGGAGATAAAAGATTTTTTTAAAATTAGAGGGAAAATCAAGGGTGTCCAAAATCTGGCTAATTAGAGTCCCAGAAAGAGAGAAGAGAGAAGGGGAGGAAGTCCTTAGCAAATAATAAAAGACAGTTTCCCAGAACTAAAAGTCAGTAGTCTTTAGATTGGAAAGACTCACTTAGTGCCCAACAAAAATGAATAATAAAAGACCCACACCAAGGCATATCTTGGTGAAATTTCAGAAAAAAGTACATTAAAGATAAGACCTTCAAAGCTCCAGATTTTAAAATATAGGTCACATTCAAAAGATCAGGAATCAAAATAGCAGTGGAATTTAGTAGCCAATAGAGCCATGCCTTCAAAATTATAAGGAAAATTTATTTCCAACCTATCAAATTAGAAAATAAATTTAAAATATTATTTAAACAAAAAATTCTCAAAATTTTATTTACCTTGTACTCTTTCTTAGGAAGCTGTGGGAAAATTTGTTCCAGCAAAAATTAAGGGAATAAAATGGTACATGAAGGGGGAATCAGGTGGAGCCCGATGGAGTCCCTAATTAAGAACACAGAGCTGTGAATCCAAGGAGACTAAGTTGGTTGGAGTTCACAGGGCAGAGTACTAGAGAGGAGAAAGCTGCACAGAGAGAATTCTGGGAACTTCGGAGGGTTTGCCTCTAGTATTCAGTAAAATACTGATCAACACATGCATATAAGGAAACTGCCCAATGCTAGAGAAAGAGTCACCCAAAAAGATTAGAGGGAACAAACCCTAATGCTCACACAGGGCCAGGAATAGTGTATGTTCCCACCAGCCACAGCAGAAAATCTCATGATTCATGGGGGACCTGGTAGCGTACTCAGAAGGGTCCTGTCTCAGTAGTGGGGAAAAATTTCCCCTGGACTAAACACTGCTTTGATCACACCTAACAAATCTTAAAAAAGTAAGACCTGAAAGGAACAAGCTATTTTCAAGTAACTTAACCGTGTCCCAGAACAAAGTTTAGGAATATTTATAGGAATACAAAAATATATAGTGCCCAATAAGATAAAATTCACATTGTCTGGCATCCAATAAGAAATAGCCAGACATGCAAAGAAGCAAGAAAATAAAGCCCATAATAAGGAGAAAAAAGCAACTAGTTGAAACTGACCCAGATATTAGAATTAGGCTTAAAGCAATTATTATAACTGCATTCCATATGTTCAAAAAGCTAGAGAACCCTGCTACCTTCCTGCTTATGCTCAGCAAATGACTTTGCCTCCTATTTTACAAAAAGAGGGGTAGATATGAAATGATAAATTCCTCAATTTCTCATACCAAACCGCTGGGCATACTGACATCCACATCCATTACTTCCGTCTTCCTTCTGGTTAAATGGAAGAGATGTCCCTTCATTTGTGCTTTGGCCCCATACCTTCTTTTTTCCATAGCTTCAGTTTTGCCCCATCTCTAGCTGACCTGTATCCACATTTCTTTTTTTTTAATTAATTTTTGGCTGTGCTGGGTCTCCGTTGCTGCACAGGCTTTCTCCAGTTGTGGTGTGCAGGGACTACTCTTCGTTGCAGTGCACAGGCTTCTCATTGCAGTGGCTTCTCTTGTTGTGGAGCACTGGCTCTAGGCGTGCGGTCTTCAGTAGCTGTGGCGCACAAGCTCAGTAGTTGTGGCGCATGGGCTTAGTTGCTCCGCAGCATGTGGGATCTTCCCGGGACTAGGGATCGAACCCTTGTCGCCTGCATTGGCAGGCAGATTCTTAATCACTGCACCATCAGGGAAGTCTGACCTACATCCACTTTTAAACTCACTCACATCTCTCCTATCTAAAAAAATAATACCCACAACTTTCCTCTACCACATAGTCATTCTAGCTACTGCCATATCTCTCTCCTTCTCTTCATAGCAAACTTCTTGAAAGAATGTTCATTTCTTCGCCTCTAATTTACTCTTCTTAAACATTTGAAAGTTATTTATATTAACGTAATACTTGTACCTAATTAAATAGTCAAATGTTGCTAATAGTTATACTGCAAGAAGTAACAATCTCCTCTCATCCCCAATTTCTGCTCTCCAATAATAATAGTATTGAGCATTGACTTTGTGTTGGGCATTTTTCTGAGCCTTTATAAGTACTAACTCATTTAACCCTCACAAAAACTTTATGAGATAGACACTATTATCATTCCCATTTTGCAAATGAGAGAATGAGAATGAAGCTCAGAGAGGTTATATGACTTCCCTAAGAGCGACCAACTAGTTTAGGGTCAGAGGCAGGATTCAAATCTAGGGAGTCTAGTGCTATAGTCTAGACTAGAAAGGCATCCACCTATCTATGTGGCCAGAAGTTTCTCTGCTCCTACACCAACACCAACATAGAAAGCTCCAGCCCTGAGTGGGCAGCAGAGAGCCATGGCATCACTAGGGCACATGGTTGGCTGTGCATTAGAAGAACCAGTAGGCTGCAGAGACAGAGAGAAGGGTGCCAGAAATCCACAGGGCAATCTACCACCCTGAGGCTTAGTAACTAGCCAGCTGGTAAAATCTTCAGGTGGTAGCGGCTACATATTGATACACGCCTGAACAGAGTTAAGTGACTTTAAGCTGGCCCCTTTTCATAAGAGGAAGCATTGCTGCAAGAACATAAGGAACTCACCTCTCAGCAATATTTTTTGCAGACTGGAGAAACCGCGCCTGGTCATTTTCTTTCAGGATATGCTCAGCTTGGTTGATGAGGACTGTTGAGCGTTCAAGACACTGGCGGCAATTAGCAACCTGCTGTGCCAACTTTCTCAGTTTCATAACCTTAAAGAATTAGCAAAAGAAAAATAAGATAACACATCCAGTGGTTAATTAAAAATGATAAAACAACATGAAGGAGATCTGCTGCAGTGATTCTAAAAATAAGACCTATTAACATCCCATGGTCCCTGTACTAAGCACTCACCTTGTCACCCTACCCACCATGTCTGTTTTGTCAACCCCTCCTACCACCTACGGCCCGCTTACTTACCCTGCAACACAGTCATATACTCCAGGTTACCTACCTCCTCTTTTTATTGATCACGTTAATTATTTTTATTATAAAAGCCATGTGTGGTCATTACAGAAATTTTAGAAAATAAAAAGAAACCCTACCACCCAGACATCACCATTGTTGACACTTTATTGTCACATACATGTTTAATAAAAAGCACCTCCTTTTTCTTCATGAGTATCTACATTTCTATGTATGTATTTCTCTAAGCATCTTTAAGCATACCTATGTGTTCACAGATCTGTGTTCTCGGACACTTCAGTTCCTGTGTTAGTTGGAACCACCCAGCATGGCACAAAGTAATGGCTATCACTCCAGGCTCTCATAACTTCTCACACTGTACACACAGCATGAGCTCACAATCACTATACTGACCAGCAGACCAGCAAGCGTAAAACCATAGAGCTGCATAGAGGCTCAGACCTGAGCTTCTTGACCACGATTCTTCAGTTCCCATGCTAAAAGCCTGGAAGCCTTCTCTCTCTCTCCTTCATCTTTTATATCTAATCAGTCGATGATTCCCATCATTTCCTTGCTAGCAATGCCTGCTACGCTCTTCCCTTCCATTTGTGCTACCACTCCCCTGGTTAGGCCTTCATCAACTCATGCCAAGGATCATTCCATAAGCCTCAAAACATGCTTGCCTGACTTCAGTGTCATCCCATTCTGATCTACGCTGCACACTTCTGCCGTATCTATCAGTCTTCTCCCTTCCTAAGAAACTAGGATGATTTCCTAATGCCTTTCAGATTAAGCCCAAAGTCCTTACAATGGCAGTCATGATCCTTCTGTAATTCTGGTCCACATTTCTACCATTACTTTGTTTTCTTTTTGTATTGACTTATACCATACACACAGTAAAGCACCCAAATCTGAAGTGTACAACTCCATGATTTTTTGCATATACACACACCCATGTAACTACCAACCAGGTCATGATATAGAACGTTTCCAACACCCCAGAACTGCCATCATTTTGACTGAATTCATAGCACTAGGCCAAATATTGCTTCTTCTTTGCCCATCTCCCTAAAACCTCATTTCTTCTTGCTTTCATGATCCAAGTTCAAACTGGAACCATCGGTTTGAAGCTTGGACATTTGTAAAGTCAACTCGGCCTTGGCCTCACTGAACTGCTGTGCTTTACCTTTGTCTCTTTGATTTTGACAGCAATCATTTGCTTCCTCTGCTGGATGATCTCTACCAATTCGTCACATTCTTCCATAAGTTTTGCCTCATGCATAGCAGTATTCACCTGCCAAGAAAGTCCAGAGTGTTACACAGTGATTTCTGCCTTTGTCCACTGCGGGCTCTCAAAGGTTCGGACTGATAGCTAAACATGCATAACTTCTTCCATACCTCCCTCATAAGATCCACTCCTAGAAGAAGGGTAGAGATGATGACATTAATGATGCAAGGGCATTGAAGCACCACAGATAGGAAGCTCTCCGGCCTCTGGTAGATCATGATGGTTAATGGAGGCTGGGCAGAAGGACAGATGAGATGGGGGCATATTATTCCCACTGTGAAATTCCCTTTACTCCAGCACCCTGTCCTCCTACTGTTCTTTTGGAAAGAGGGTAAGGAGATTTAAGTACATCAGGGAAAGAGGATCCCTCTCCACAGGCACAAGAATATTAAGATAACATTACAACAATGTATTTGTATCATCCTAACAAAAGTGTTTTCAGTTTTCCTTGTTCCTTTCTAAAATATAGAAAATGTTTCCATTTTAAAATATATGAATGCATAGCTATATCTTCACATTAAATATATGATTGTGTAGATATATTTTCACATAGTTGTCATCATGTCTTAGTAGATATTTCTCACTTTGGGCTGTCCAGTATCTGAATACCTTTCCTACTTGGGGATACTGGCTATATCAAAATATCTTTACTGCCAAGTCAGGGTAGGGGGTGAAAAAAAAGCCACCATTCTTCATTGTCTTCCCATGTACTGACTTGTCCTTCTGCCCATCTCTATTACTGTTGACATTAGATGATATGAAGTCCCCAGCTGGGCTAAAATGAGGGCAGAGGATCTTTGGGCTGCCTAAGTGTAAAAGGAAAGGAAGGGGAAAGGAACTTACATCTTTTAAGCATTTAATGTGTCAATTACTTTATATTGATAGATAAATTATTTCATATAATTATCAGAACCACTTTATAACATAGGAGCTATTCTTATTTCCATTTCACAGATGTGAAAACTGAGGCTAAGAGAATTTCAGCAACTTGCTCAAGATTGCACAGCTGGGACGTGGTGAGACCAGTATTCAAACCAAGACGTGTCAAGGGAAACCCCGTGGCTGGCGAGGTGGGCGGACAAGGTTCAGTTCCATTTCAGCAGCAGTCACACAGGGAAGCACAATCATTCCAAGAGTCTATTCAAGGATCACTCGAGTAGAGCTCTAAAAAGCCGAGGAATAGACAATGAGTTACTTGAGAGCACCAAAACTCAAGTGGCCAGATGTGCTTCATTAGCAAGGTAGGGCTGCATTTCCAATTGCTAGCCCTCTTCAAAGGGCTCCTTTACATACTCCCAAGCCCAGCAAAATACCTGTCGCTGGACCCTGCTGCCTCCTCGCTCACCCTCTAAGGTCCCTGCTGGCCAATTTTCTGTTTCTTACCTAACTGAAATAAAATATGCTTGCCGAATTTCAACCTTGTTTTGTTTCATTTCCACTTTCCAAGGGGCAAATGCCACAATGAGAGCTTCCATTTGTCCTGAATGAACAGTCCCACTCGGGCCATTCTAGTTTGGCTTCTCAGACTCCTCACTCTCTCCCTAAATTGGATCTACCTTTCCAAAGCAGATAATATCACCCTCTCAAAGAACTCCCACTCATGTGAGAATAAGAGATTCATCTAGTGCTCCCTGGATCTGTGCTTAGACTATTTGGAGACTTAGTTCCCATTTATAGTTTCCTCTTGAGGCTGCTGATGGTATAGTACACAGTGGTATGGTGCCTTGTTTCTTATAATTCAGCCCTTGGACTAACCTTGACATAACACTCACTGCATGCCAGGCATTGCCCTAATCAGTTTATATACTAGCTCTCTCAATCATCAAAACAACCGTATGAAGGACGTGCCATTAGCCCCATTTTACAGATGAGGAAACCTGAGCACAGAGAGACTAAGTGACTTGCTCAAGGCCACACGCCTAGTAAGTGGCAGAGATGGGATGTGAACCCAGGGAGTCTGACTTTAAGAGTCCACACCTTTAACCATCACACTAAACTGCCTCTCCAGTGTAGTGTAACAGAATCCTGTCTTCAGTTCCTGACAATCATTACCTCTTCTGCACCATCCATCTTTATTTTGTCATCCCATTCTGTTTAGTCTTTTCAGACTACCTGTTGTTCCCCTAGAAGGCCATGCACATCCATGTCTTGTGCCTTTGCTCAAGACTCTCCTTTCACTTGGAAAGTCACTTCATTATTTGTTTGTTGAACAAAGTTCTACTTATCTTTCTAAGCCCAGCTCAAAGATCTTCACTTCTGAAACGTTTTCTCATCTGCTTGGATACAGTTGGTTCCCTATTTATATTCCCATAGTACTTGATATATAATTCTATTATACCATTTACTACGTTCAGTAAATAGTTGTTGCATTGAATTGAACGGGGGGCAGTATCTCACTGCTTGCCAGACATGTCCACTTGGTTACTCAAGTTACCCTAAACTCAGTATCTCTAAAAACAAACTCATCACTTTCCCTCTAAATCCAGCTTCCACCTCTGATTTCCTCTTTTTGGTTATTTCTACTGTCATTATTGCACTTGCTCAGGTTCAGTTACCTACTTCTCCCTCATCCCCCACATAAATTCACAGCAGTCCTGCCAGAGTCCTACCCTCCTTTTCTTTTCAATCTCACTAAAGTTCTTCTCGTAATACAATGAGGCTCTGGGCCAAGGAAACAATAAATTGAAGCCCTTATCATCTTTTTGGACTATTATTGTAAAAGCCTCATTAATTCATCCCCCTGCCTCTAGAATCTTTCCTTTGTAACCGCCCCCCATAATCCACCCTACACCCTGAAACCAGGGAAAATCATCACCATTTTCATCATCAACCATGTATTAATCATCTCTTGTGTGCAATGCATTATGCTCAGGCCCTGCCCTCAATAAATGTGCAGTACAAAGGGTGATAAGGGCTTCAGCTTATTGGTTCCTTGGCCAATTTTATGGGGGAAAGCCTCATACATATAAAGCAAACAAGTCAAGTTAGCGTAAGTGAAATATCAATGAGTGGTGAAGGCTACAATCTACAGAAATTGAAGGGAAAGATCACTCTCAGTGGGGAAGTGGAGAAAAGACGCTTGAATGAAGTGGGACTTGAATTGAGCCTTGGAGATGGATAGGACTCAGATTTAAAAGGTGAGAAGGAGGGAAATTTTGAGCCAAGCTAATGAGATTGAACCCTACTCTTTAGACAATATGGTATCTTTGAAAATTTGGGAAGTGGGGGAGAGGGTAAGATGGTGGGAGAATGACTATAATTAAAATTTTTAAGAAGATGAACTGGGCTTAATGTGACTGGGGGTAATAGTAAGCATGGGGACAATTTAGGAGGCTATTGTGATGTGAACAGGGCCTAGCCAAGGAGGGTAATGGGAACTGAAAGGAATGGTCAAATATGAGATGCACCCCCTTGCTTGAAAATCTTCAATTAGACAGCAAGCTCCTTGAGGAAAGGTTTTATGACACTTTGTTTCTCCCACTGTAACAGACACAATGCCTTAAACATAACAAACACATAAGAAACATTTACTGATGGATTTAGCAAAGTGAAAAATCAAAATAGGAATGGCAAACATTAGAAAATATACTATAGTAAATGCATTTTGTAGAGAAAATGTAGGTTGAAGTGAGGGAGCTTGGGTGGGGTTTGGACAGTTGCATCAGGCAAGATAAAACAGCCAGATGCAACTAGTAGAGCAGAAAGTTGGCTGAAGAGGCAAATTCCCAAACTAAAGTTAAAGCAGTGACATTAAAATCTTTCCATGTCAAGAAGCAGCCCAAAAGAGCAGGGTCCTTAAGTGTTTTCTGAACAGGAAATACTCCAGGGAAAATCTGTCTTCATGATGTGAATAAAACATCTCGAATTGCTTGGAAGGCACTTGAAAGCCCTGGTATTTTCCATGTTTGCAGTTTTCTTTGAAAATGCAGTGAGGTATTTCACTTGCTTATTAACCGTCAGCTGAAAACAACTGGGGTTATATTGATAAGCATTCTTGGTCGGTTGATCTGTTGGTTGGTTCACTGGTTAGTTGGTTGGTGGTTTGTGGAAGACTCAAGATTTTTATTTGAAGTTTGTTCTTTGGTTTAGATTAGTGGGTTTGCCTAAGTGGCTTTATGTCTGTGGAAACATCTATCCTCCCTGAAAATACCATTAGAGTAATCTTGGCAATCTGTCTGTGTAAAGGAAGGGCAGTTTCTCATGTTTAAGACTGAGTCTCAGCACCAGTCTTCCAAGGCCTAAGCACTAGGGAACATGGGCCTTCCTGTTAAGCCTCCAGATCTTTTCTGCTCTGTGCTCTCTTCTTTCCTCCCAAAGGCAGCAAGAATTTGACTCTCATGTTTCTTTCCAACTGCCCACCCTATTACTCTATTTCCTGTAGTTCTTTCCTACCTCCCGGCCCAAAGATTAAACCCAGTCAGACCTAGTCTTCCCCGATTTCCATCCTTCTCTGACACAGACACACATTCCCTATTTGAAGGATTTTCTTGCTGGTCACTACAAGGAAATCAGTACATAGGGGTTCACAAAAGCCACAAGTTGCCAAGGTTTAAGAGACTGCAAAAAGTTATGTTGGTCATTGTTCCTGTTCCCTATTGAAATGTAAATGGACTAACCTTTTACCCTTCCCTCCTTTTTTTTTTTTGTTAAAATTCTATTTATTTTTTTAATTTATTTTTGACTGTGTTGGGTCTTCGTTTCTGTGTGAAGGCTTTCTCTAGTTGCGGCAAGTGGGGGCCACTCCTCATCGCGGTGCGTGGGCCTCTCACTATCGCGGCCTCTCTTGTTGCGGAGCACAGGCTCCAGACACGCAGGCTCAGTAATTGTGGCTCATGGGGCCAGCTGCTCCGCGGCATGTGGGATCTTCCCAGACCAGGGCTCGAACCCATGTCCCCTGCATTGGCAGGCAGATTCTCAACCACTGCGCCACCAGGGAAGCCCCCCTTCCCTCCTTTTAGAGAGCTTATTTCATAGTTTCTTGGGAGATCTCCCACACACTTATTCTATAGGTCTTTTATCTCTGGGTTTTAAGTTCATCAGCCTTCCCTCCAGCCCACCCCCAGGAGAAACGTCACCACTCATACCTTCCCCTCAGCTCAGTCACGTCCATCAGTCTTGCAGAGCACCGCACTGGAGTTCAGGTGGAACAATATGTATGAAATAGTGGATGAGCCCTCTACCCAGACTCAAGTGCAATTTATTTACATGGTAATAGAACTCCTCCTTGGCATCTCCATCTTAGTGTACTCCACTCTAAAAGATCAATGCCAGCTTAGTTTATTTCCTGGACTTCCCTGGTGACGCAGTGGTTAAGAATCTGCCTGCCAATGCAGGGGACACGGGTTCAATCCCTGGTCCGGGAAGATCCCACATGCCTCGGAGCAACTAAGCCGGTGCGCCCCAACTACTGAGCCTGCGCTCTAGAGCTGATGAGCCACAACTACTGAAGCCCATGTGCCACAGCTACTGAAGCCCGCGCACCTAGAGCCCGCGCTCCACAACGAGAGAAGCCACCGCAATGAGAAGCCCGTGCACCGCAACGAAGAGTAGCCCCCAGCAAAAAAAAAAAAAAAAAGAGTAGCCCCCGCTCACCACAACTAGAGAAAGCCCCCCACGAAGCAACGAAGACCCAGTGCAACCAAAAGTAAAATAAATAAATAAATGATTATTTCCTGAAACCTTCTGCCCAAATAGATCTTCCCCTTCCACCTAGGAGATTTTGAAATGCCAGCATTAAAGATCATTTGGAAATGTTTTTATTTCAACAAACACTTGTTGAGTGCCCACACCATATACAAGGGTTCCTGAGTGGGACCAAAATGATGAAAAAGACTCAGCTTCTGCCTTCAAGGCACTTATAGTCTAGTGCAAAAGATGAGTGTGAATTCAGCTAATTACAATTTAACGAATAGCTGGACAAGCAATAGAATACAAACACAGCTCTAGGGGAGCATAGAGAAGGGAAAATAATTTGGCCTGTGGAAAAGGACAGTCAGGGGATTAGGGAAGGTTTCATGTAGCTGAGCTGGTCTCGAAGGATGAGGTTTATGGGGAGAGAATTCCAGGCAGAGAGAATACTATAAATAGCATGAGCGAACACACAGGCAGGAAAGCAAAGAACGTGTTTGGGTAAAGCAGATCAGCCTGACAGATGCAAGGGAGGGAAATAAGGCTAGAAACGGAGACCGCAGATATATTATGGAAAGCTGCACTGTCATTTGGAGTCTTTGAACGTACCTGGTTAAAATGTCTGGATCTTAATGCCATAGTAACACCTTAACCATCTTAGCTGAGAACAAGGTGGAGAGAAAAAGCAGGCATAGTATTCCAAGAAGTGGAAGGGCACAACACATTTCTCACTTCCCATTCTTGCCCAGGAGCACCCAGGTGACCACTGCCCCACCTTCTCAGACTCCAAAATGTCAGAGAAAAGAGGCTGAGGGCTTCATTCTACACGCAGCCACTTTCTGTGCAAAGGAGATGAGAAGGAAAAGTGAGAGGTAAATTGAACATCTGACGGATTATCAAGGTATTGTTACGAACAACTCTGTCACCTTGCTGAGCTGCAAAGAATTCATTACTCTCGTAACGATGCAGTCAAGAAAACACAATGTTCTCTCTCTTTCTATGAGTTCAGGTTTTTTTTTTAGATTCCTTGATTATACTTAACAAGACTATATTGTATACTTGAAAGTTGCTATGAGAGTGGATCTTAAATATTCTCACCACACACACACACACACACACACACACACACACACACAGGTAACTATGTAAGGTGAGGAACGTATTAATTAACCTTATTGTGGTAATCTTGTGATATATTAGCGTATCAAATCATCGCATTGTACGCCTTAAACTTACACAATGTTTTCTGTCAATTATGTCAATGTTATATATTATATGTCAATTATATGTGATATATGTCAATTAAAACACAATGTTATATGTCAATAAAGCTGGGGGAAAAAGAAACCACGATGTTTATGATACAGATGTTGCACTTACTGTGGCAGCATCTAAGCTAAGGTGTTAATCCAGATCACACTTTAAAGGACACCATCACACACACCACCACCTCCGCAGCCCTTCGTATAAGGAAGGTTCAAATGTATAACAGGAAGAGGAAGACGAGACTACCTTCTTTTTCGTTTTCCAGAGCAAAACACTGCAACATTTCAAAGATGATTCTGCCAGCTTTACATAAAAATAACCAAATGAAGTAGGGCTGTTTTTATGAATTTTATCTGTTTCATTGGATTTGGAGGGAGGGGGTCACTTAACAGACTGGGGGACACGTAAAACTATTAATAGGATTTTGAGTCCCCTGTACTGGAGTAACTGCAGCTTAGGAGACAAAAAAATGAAAAATTCCTGAGGCATAGTTAAGCAACCTACTGCCTCAGTGCTTAAGTTTAATTTTTTGGCAGAGGAGTGGATGAGGGGTTGCAGGGTAGAGGTAGGTGGGGGATGGGAGTGGATCACTCCCATCTAGGATGTGGATCACGCACACTAGAAAAGTAGTGTGGCTGAGGAGGTAGCAGCCAGGCCATCTCTTGAAGTGTAAGAACCCTAGAGTATTGGGCCCAGGGATCCATGCTGTGGGAGGCCTCGAGACAGACATGGACATCGACTGACAGACACGTTTCCTGTCAGCTTGTGGGTGCTTACGATGTGCTAGGTGCTGTTCGAATTGCTTCATATATTTTAACTCATTTACTTCTCCCACTTACCCTATGAAGTTGGCACTGTTGTTATCATTGCCATTTTACAAAAGAAACCGAGAAATGCAGAGGTTATGTAATTTGCCCAAAGGTCATACATATAACTAGTAAATGGCAGGGCCAGCATTTGATCTCCGGCAGCCTGGCTCTTGTCCGTGATTTAACCAGCGTGTGTGTGTGTGTGTGTGTGCGCACGCGTGTGAGAGAGAGAGAGAGAAACAGAGACAGAGAAAACGTGTTCATAAACATACTTCTTTTCCTCTCAGAGTTGCCTCTCAAGATAATCACATTCCTTTGAGTTAACTATTACAAACATTTTGTGTAATTCCTTCCTGATTTTGAAAATAATATATAGTATAAAAATGCATATAATGTAACATTTAGAATATATAATGCACACACATGTGTATCAACACATACACGTATTCCATATTTATTTCACCCTGAGTTTAACTAACAAAAATTTTGGCAACAGAGAGGACAATTTGCTCCACATACATGCCTTAGGAATGGCCCTGTGCCATGTGGCAATTCTTTGTTGGCTTTAGAGTCCCTTCTCCTCAGGGATCAGACCCCCAAACCTTGGTAGCCTTAGGGTTAGTTACTTTCTCCCCCATATTCTCTTTCCACACAAGGTTGCTGTTTAGAACATGCAAGAAGCAGGAGAGGCATAATCTAGGTTTGCACCTGGGATTCTATATATATATAGCTATAAATCCTATGTGAAATGAGGCAGAAACCTCCTTTCTGTCTCTTCAGAACCACCGAACTGTCAGATCTTAAAAAGACTGAAGAAATCATCAATTCCTAGCTCCTCACTTTACAGATAGAAATATGAGGCCTAGGGCTTCCCTGGTGGCGCAGTGGTTGAGAGTCCGCCTGCCGATGCAGGGGACACGGGT
>NW_020172466.1:598731-645491 GCF_003031525.2 Neophocaena asiaeorientalis asiaeorientalis | reverse complement strand
TACAAAAAAAAAAAAAAAAAAAAAAAGAAAGAAAGAAAGAAATATGAGGCCTAGAGAGGAGAAGGGCTTACCCAACATCATATTACTGATCAATGACAGGGCAAGGCTGGAGCAAGATCCTTTAACTCCCCATCCAGTGTTCTTCCTACTCTACTGCTTGTTTTGTGAAGCACAGCACTTGCTTATAACCCCCTCTGAAGATATAAAACTCTCTAGATCTCACCCCTGTGTATTTACCCTAGAAATATGAACATGTATGTCTAAACACACAAAAAACTTGCATGAATGTTTATAACAGCTTTATTTGTATTAGCCAAAAACAACTGAAATGCTCTTCAGTAGAGGCATGAATAAACAAATTGTGGAACATCAACAATAAAATTTTTTAAAACTACTGATACACACAACTTAAATGTATCTCAGAGGCATTATGATGAGTGGCATAAGCAAATCATAATATGTCACATAAAGTATGATTCCATTTATATAATATTCTACAAGTTACATAGTGATGAAGAACAGATCAGTGGTTGCCAGGGGGCAGATGTGACGACAAAGAGTTTGCACCCCAGAGGTTTTTGGGGGTGATGAAACTGTATTGTTCTGATGATAGTGGTGATTACATGAATCTATACATGGGATAAAATTCATGGAAATACACATACTCCCCCGTCCCCCAAAGTTTGAGTACATGTAAAAACTGGCGAAATTTGAATGAGGTCTGTAGTTTGCTTAGTAGAATACTGTACCAATGACAATTTCCTAATTGCGATAGTTACATGGTTATGAAAGATGTTAAAGCTGGGGAAGAGGAGATGAATGGTATGTTGGAACTCTATTATTTTAGCAAATTCTTTTCTTTAATTTTTTAAATTATTTATTTTATTTTTAAATTGCTAGATTTTAATGATCTTTTACAGTTCCCTCTTTGATACAGGAACTTATTTTAACATATTTTATTGGAGTACAATTGCTTTACAATGGTGTGTTAGTTTCTGCTGTATAACAAAGTGAATCAGTTATACATATACATATGTTCCCATATCTCTTCCTTCCTGCATCTCCCTCCCTCCCACCCTCCCTATCCCACCCCTCTAGGCGGTCACAAAGCACTGAGGTGATCTCCCTGTGCTATGCGGCTGCTTCCCACTAGCTATCTATTTTACATCTGGTAGTGTATATATGTCAATGCTACTCTCTCACTTTGTCCCAGCTTACCCTCCCCCCACCGTGTTCTCAAGCCCATTCTCTATGTCTGCGTCTTTATTCCTGTCCTGCCCCTAGGTTCATCAGAACCATTTTTTTAAGATTTCATATATATATGTGTTAGCATATGGTATTTGTTTTTCTCTTTCTGACTTCACTCTGTATGACAGACTCTAGGTCCATCCACCTCACTACAAATAACTCAATTTCGTTTCTTTTTATGGCTGAGTAATATTCCATTGTATATATGTGCCACATCTTCTTTATCCATTCATCTGTCGATGGACACTTAGGTTTATTTTAGCAACTTCTATATGAGCTTAAACTTATTTCAAAACTTAAAAGAAAAAGAAAGAAAGAAAACTCTAGATGTCCCACAGTGATTTAGGCAGGCCTGGTGAACCAACATTTATGTATTTTTCTGAAGTTATAACTAATATGTTTTCAGGCCTTTGCTCAAATGGCATCTCATCTCATACTCCACTTTGCACCCTGGTTTATATTTATCCATAACACTTATAACCTCTAATAAAAATATATTTGTTTATTGTATGTCTCCCCCAACTAGAATGTAAGCTTCTTAAAGTTAAGGACTTTGTTTTGTTCACTACACCTAGAATAATGCCTGGCATACTGTGGGTACTCAACAAATATCTGTTGAATTAATGAATGAATGTGAGTATTTTGACCCTGAAATAAAGGACAAATGCAAAACTGTATACTAGATTACATTTCTTCATTACATGAGACAAGTTTCCCTTAACGTTTTCTTTTTACATAATTACTCAAAATGGTAATTTTGTTCTATCATTTACATATTGTTTGCTGCATTATGGAAGATTTGGAAAGATATCGGAATAACAACCTGGGTGCTAGGAGATCACATATTCTGAAATGGTTCTTCACCCAATGTTAAAAGAAAGAAAAAGTTACCTCCTCTGGATAATCGGCTGTGTTTTACTCACCCTTATGATGAATAAAGATTATACTTACAACAGTCAGCCACCAGAGGGTACTGTTTATTCAGTTATCCTTTCTCAATACCTATTGTGTACCAAGCCATGTGCTGGGTATAAAAAAGTTGATAGGACACAGTACCCGCTCTCAGAGTTTGCAGTCTGGTGGGGAGACAGATCAGTACATAGAAGTGCTATGACAGAAGCATGCATAGGGTGTTCCAGGTACACGGGGTAAGGCGAGAGAGAGAAGTACAGAGCATGTGTGATGGCTCCCTGGAGGAGGTGATGTCTGAGCTGAGTCTTAAAAGACAAGTAGCAGTCAGCCAGGAGAAAAGGGGAGGAGTGGAAGTTCTGTGAGGGCAGGGGCCATGTTCACACTGTGTTCCCAATGCCCGGCCCAAGGCAGAAATATGCTTAAATATCTGTGGAATGAATGAACAAATTATAAAGTGCAGGTAGTAAAAAGCACATGCTAGAGGTAGGTAGGGTCCAGATCATGATAGGTCTTATAAATCTTTATCTTAATGGTGATGGAGAACCATTGAAGGGTTTGTGGTAGGGGAGTGACATGTGGGCTTTGCATTTTAAAAAGATCATTCCCACAGCAATGTGGAAGATGGATTAGAGGGGGGACAGCATGAGTCAGAGAGACCAGTTAGGAATTGCGGTTTCCAAAATGAATATGGCGTGGTCATGGCCACTGCCTTTAAGAAGCTTATAGTCCAATGAAGGACACAAAACAGAATCAGGTAATTCTAATACAGCGAAGCAGGCAGTGTAACGTGATGCACTGGCCACTCTGCCCAAGGTCATGCAGCTAGTGGGCGGCGGCGGAGCCAGTATCAGAAACCAGGTTTCCTGATTCCGAGTCTAGGGCTTTTCCCCAAGTCCTCCTTTTAACTGCCTTTCACAACCACAGAACTATGTAAGAGAAAGAGAGCAGGGCGAGCCAATGAAAGATTATGCCTTCTTTAGCCTCAGACTAGACCGTGGGGAGCACTTAGCCCTACTTTGTACTCAAGTCTGACATAAGCATCCCTCCCCAAAACCTTTGTTTCTGGGAGATGGCTTTGGTATCCTGATACTTCCTACTTCCTATATACATACAGAATAAGGAATCTACTGCGAGAGCCAAGGAAATTCCCACTCTGACAGCTAAGGTCAGGGAAGCCATAATTCTGAGAAATAAGTCATTCTTTATGAGACAGGGGACTTCGGATGACAAAAGGAAAAAAAAACTGGATCCATGTTCAGAAAAGGAAGATGGTCACTAGAAAGAGCAAGGGCCCAAGTGGAAGAGTGAAAAGAGCTGAAGAAGAGCCTATATTGCTTTCTAAGCTGCGGAGGGTGGAGGAGTTGGGGGGTAGGGAAAGAAGACAGAGAAGCACCAGGAAAGAGCCTCAGGACACGGACCTGAAAAATTCTGTACGAGAGCATCAGTGAAAAAGGAGACCCCAGAAAAAAGTCCAGTTCTGTGAGTAGGTAACAAAGATGCCTCGAGAACGTATTTCCAGGGGTCCTGACTGCCTCATGAGCCAGGACAGAGACCAGAGCTAAGGAGTTTCTATGTAGGAAAGTGCAAGGAGATAAAGGGGTCCTGAGGAGAGCTCTTGGTCAGGCTATCTTGGTGGGGATGGGGTTGGGGATGGAGAGAGACTGAGAGAGAGCGTGCGCGTACACGCACACACACACTCACACACACACACACACACATGCGGGCACTCGCTAGGAAGGATCCCTGGGTGTCCTCGGGTAGGGGTTTATCTTTACTGAACCAAAAGCCAAACTGAAATTTGTTAAAAGAATGGGCTTTGAAGTCAGACCTGAAGTTAGCCTCAGGTTAGCCTCCTAGCTCTGTCTGGTCTTGGGCAAGCAGCCTAAGTTTCCTATTCTGTAAATTAGGATGATACTAGTATCTAGCCTCATAGGGTTTTGTACATGCGTATTAGATTAAGCAACAGAAATAAAGCACCTAATACATTTTCTGACATATAATAGGTAGTCAAATAGTTGTTGTTGTTGTTTTTTTACTACTACTGCTCTGATGATGGTGATGACTGTGACTACTATTGCTAAAACCACTATATCTTCTGGGGTTTTCTGCCGAACAAACAAGCAAGCACTGTTTTATCTTCTGGTTTATTTTTATTCAGTTTCTGCATATTTTTTGCTTTCTGGAACATACTGGGTCACGATTTGCTTTTCTCTGAGATTACCATGTCCCTTTTCTTATTCTTCTTCCCACACCTAAGCATCTAGATCTCATGCCCAAGTGTAGTTACCTCCACACTGGTGGACAGAGTTCACCCTGCATCTGAAGATAAAATGGTCTCTCTTCCTACCAGGAGCCAGACCATCACCTTCCCCCTCCATTCAGAGCAGAAGGCTGATGCCAGAAAGGAGATCAAGTGCTGATTTCTGACAAAACACTGATTACATTTCACATCTTTGGCTGGGAAGGAATTTGGCTGGCTCAAGCTTGTTATTCTCTATTTTTCTGCTCTGGGCTCCCTCATAATTAACACAATTCCCCAGGCTCAGAGCCCAAAAGATATTAGGGTGGGTCTCAAAGAAATAGGGGTGTAAGCAAGAAAGCGAACACATTCCCTCACTTACAAAAATATAATACCGTAATTACATTCTGTTTCAGTTTCCTCTGCGGTGCTCCCTAAGGGAGAGGACCCCATCTGTCCTGTACTCTGAGCTCCAAGCATAGTAGAGCACTATACCTTGGAGGCTCATTAAAATACTTGTCAATGCATTGATGAATATGCACCTTCCCACACACAATCCCTGCTCTACAGAGCAGGGATTCACCAGTTAGCCTGCCAGTGGTATTGATGAGGAAAGATGAGAGGCAGTTGTCAAAAATATGAACAGAAAGTTATGGTATTATGCAAGTATTACTGGAATCAGCGATGGCCCTAGGTTACATCTAGGGACTCTATCCTGTTGGGCATTGCCTTATGGTGAAAAGCCCCTGAGGCTCACATATGTGTGAGTGTTTGCATATGTGTTTGTGTGTGTATAATTCCTGTTATTCATAGTCTCTCTCCACCTTCACTAGGACAAAGCAGGTAGGTCTGTGTCCCCCAACCTCACACTTGCTCAGACAAAAGGCTACCTTTTGGGAGCTTCTTTTCCCTTATAAGTCTGCCCTTGATGTTGCCCTTAACCTGATTCACCCATACACAAACAGTGACGGTATAAGGGGGCACAGAATGTGATTTACTTTGGGTCTTTACTTTCCGCCTAGGGCTCAGGGCTCAGTTTCTCACTTTGGGAAGTCCAGTAGCTCCTAGAGAAAATACAAAGAAAAGGAGAAGCAAGAAGGACTTGCTGGGAAATTCCAAAGAGCTGATCATCTTAATACAATGTTACTGTAACCAAGGAAATCATTAGTTACAGTTGTGTAGTTAATATAGCTGTGTAGTTGTTTTGGTTTAGACTAGAGACTGCTTTCAGGTATATTTGATCTCTACATTTGATCTTCATAACAACCTTACAAGATTGCTAGGGCAGGCATTACTGTCTGCATTTTATAGATGAGGAAACTGAGATCCAGAGAGGTAAAGTGAGTTATCAAAGTCATATAAACTACGAAGCGATGGAGTTACAACCCAAATTAGGTTTTCTAATTTCAAAGCCAGGGCTCCTTCAGATTCCCCGTGTTTCATTCTAACCATCAAAGAAATCCTGCTCTTTGATCACTCTCTTTGTAGCTATAACTAGAGAGAAAAAGCACCCTTCCTTTTTTTCTTTTTGAGGGTTTTCATGTGCTAAGGTGCCATTTCTTCTCAGCACTTTTTTCTCCCGGGAGGCAAAAAGTAGATTGGAAAAAGCTCTGGATTTAAAGTCAAGCAGGTCTGAGTCTGAATTCTAGCTTTACCACTTATAAGCTGAGTGACCTCAGACAAGTTACTTAACATCTCTGAGCCCATCTTTCCAGCAAGTAAAACAGAAGCACTGTCACCTATCCCACAGATTGTTCTAAAAACCAAATGAGAAAATAGAGATAACAGCCTTAGCACAGAAACCGGAACATAGCAGGAGTTAAATAAATATTGATTCCCTTTCCCACTCCTCCCACACCCCTACTTGCTACTCTAGACTGGAAATATGTAGTACTTCTTTCCCAGAAAGCTGAAATTCAGTCTTAGGTTTATGTCTATACTTATTTATATTACTGTAAAAATAGGATGACTGGCATTTCAACTCTTGATGGCTTATCATTTACAACTGATATTTCTGTAATCTTTTGTTGGTTACTTGAGATAGTTTTGGAATTTAAAACATGTAGGCGTGTATGTGTGCACATATGAATGTGTTCCCAAATCATTTAAAGGCTTCAGTTATTACTCGGAAGTTATTTCCATTCTCTCATTCTTCTTAATCTCATCTAGAACCTAAAGGGCTGGGTTGGCCTTATTTGAACAATGAACTAACTTATTCAGTTACTTCTAAGATCCCTTAGAGTTCAAATCTCACATCTCCAGCACCAGATTCCAACTGCATTTTCTAAGGAAGGATGCATCCACAAGCAGCCAATTCTTGTGGTCTGTCTTTAGATAGTAATGTGGTTTAGTTCTTGCACCTGGATCTTTCCCTGTTGTCACATTCACCTCACTGAAGAGCTTCAAACAATGTGACCAAAAACAAGGAAGATAAAGTGGGCATGGGAGAAAACTGGGCTAGTCCCGAGAGTGGGGATATAGGACTTTGATAGAAATGGATTCAGCAGACAGAAAATAAGCTAGGCTATGACTCTGACTGGAGAGAGGGTAGGGAAAATTAAAATATTTTCCTTATTCATTTTAGCATTGTTTTACTGGTTGCAGTGAACATACATCACTATTACCATTGTAAACATTTTATTATGAAATTTTCTAAGCATATTTAAAGCTAGACATCCTCTAGATAAAAACCTCATGTACCCACCCCCCAGCTGCAAAAGCCATCAACATTTTGTTATACTTGTTTGATTTATTTCCCTTTTTTGCTGGAGTATTTTAAAGCAAATCTACGAAATTATATTATTCTACCCTTTAAATACTTCAGTTTGCATCTCAAAAATAAAAGGATATTTTATTGCAATCACAATGACTAAAATAATTCCTTAATATCGTTCATCTAGTGCTTGTTCCATATTTAAATTTTCCCAATTATGTAAAAAACATGCTTTTACAGTTGATTTCTTTGAATCAGATACTTTACGAAGAGGAATTTAATACCGATTTTTCAAAGGACATGTATATTTCTAATGAATAATTAAATACTGCTGTTTCATGGTGTAAAAAAATGGAAGACCCCATCAGTACCATGCACTCTTTCCACTTAAATTATTGACCCTTAAAATTCTGTTTTCAGAAATGTATGTATTTTTTCAAAAATGCAAATCTCTGTACAGCAGTTTTCATGCATTAAGAAAGCATTGTGGAAGAACTCAGACATGGCAAGAGATGAGAAGAAGTAATTCCTGGGGGCCCAACAGTGATACATCAGAAATACATCTACACGTGGAACAACTCCTACCAAACACCTACTGAATGCTGGCAGAAGACCTCTGACCTCCCAAAAGGCAAGAAACTCCCCACGTACCTGGGTAAGGCAAAAGAAAAAAGAATAAACAGAGAAAAAAGAATAGGGACGGGACCTGCACCAGTGGGAGGGAGCCATGAAAGAGGAAAGGTTTCCACACACTAGAAGCCCCTTCGCGGGCGGAGACTGCGGGTGATGGAGGAGGTGAGCTTCAGAGCCACGGAGGAGAGCACAGCAACAGGGGTGCAGAGGGTAAAGCGGAGAGATTCCCGCACAGAGGATCGGTGCTGACCGGCCCTCACCAGCCCGAGAGGCTTGTCTGCTCGCCCGCCAGGGCGCGCGGGGCTGGGAGCTGAGGCTCGGGCTTCGGTTGGAGCACAGGGAGAGGACTGGGGTTGGCGGCGTGAACACAGACTGCAGGAGGTTAGTGTGCCACGGCTGGCCGGGAGGGAGTACGGGGAAAAGTCTGGACCTGCCGAAGAGGCAAGGGACTTTTTCTTCCCTCTTTGTTTCCTGGTGTGCGAGGAGCGGGGATTAAGAGCACTGCTTAAAGGAGCTCCAGAGACGGGGCGCGAGCCGCGGCTAACAGCGCGGACCCCAGAGACGGGCATGAGATGCTAAGGCCGATGCTGCCGCCACCAAGAAGCCTGTGTGCGAGCACAAGTCACCGTCCACACCTCCCCTCAGTGAGCCTGTGCAGCCCGCCACTGCCAGGGTCCCATGATCCAGGGACAACTTCCCCGGGAGAACGCATGGCGCGCCTCAGGCTGGTGCAACGTCCCGCCGGCTTCTGCCGCCGCAGGCTCACCCCGCATTCCGTGACCCTCCCTCCCCCTGTTTTTTTTTTAACTTTTTAAAAAAATTTTTTTCTTAATAATTATTTTTTATTTTAATATTATTTTCTTTATTTTATTTTCTTTTATCCTCTTTCTTTCTTTCCCTCCCTCCCTCCTTAGAAAGACAAATACCATATGCTAACACATATATATGGAATCTAAGAAAAAAAAATGTCATGTAGAACCTAGGGGTAAGACAGGAATAAAGACACAGACCTACTAGAGAACGGACTTGAGGGTATGGGGAGGGAAGAGGGTAAGCTGTGACAAAGTGAGAGAGTGGCATGGACAAATATACACTACCAAACGTAAAACAGATAGCTAGTGGGAAGCAGCCGCATAGCACGGAGATTAGCTCGGTGCTTTCTGACCACCTAGAGGGTTGGGATAGGGAGGGTGGGAGGGAGCGAGACGCAAGAGGGAAGAGATATCGGAACATATGTATATGTATAGCTGATTCACATTGTTATAAAGCAGAAACTAACACACCATTGTAAAGCAATTATACTCCAGTAAAGATGTAAAAATAAATTAAAAAAAAAGAAAGCATTGTGAATTTCAGTGTCCCAGAAAACAAGTTTTGAAAGATATTGGAGAGAAGAAAAAGTCATCACTGGGCAGAACAAAGAGAGTGAGAAAGCTGGGGGATGCAGGGGTGGCAGGAATTGTGAAGAAAACTACTTAAGGACCAACATGGGGATATTTAATTGCTTACTCACAACTGCTTTTGATTTCTCTGACCTCGTTCTGTATGGAAACAACCCAAACCCCAGAGACTCAACAGTCTTCCTTGCAACAGGAGTTAGTAGGCCTATTGGATGACATGTCAGTTTTGTCAGCCCTAACCCTAATCCTGTGGGAGCTCCTGCTCTTAACTACTGCTTGGCATCCAATGTTTCTTCTCTTATAAAGAAGACCAAAAAGGCTAGGTGGAGTTGACTGAATTCAGTAGCATTCTGTAACAGTATGGTAGAGGAAAACACAGGAAAGCCCCATATGCTCCCTTGTACATTTCTGGTGGGAGTGTAAATTGCCTTGGTTAACAGAGAATGTTGACAATATGTATTAATAACTTTAAAGATGCGCCTTTCCTTTAAACTGCCAGAAAAAAAAAACTGTCAGTTGCGCTTCTAGGAAACAAATATTCTTAAAAATAGGAGAAATGACAAGGGGAAAATATACAGTTACAGTGTGAAGCAGACAGATGAAATAAGTAGGTTTCAGACTAAAAAATAATCAATGACATAGAGAATATGGGAAAAAAATATCAGTAAAACAATGTGGGCTACCCTGTTTACACAGTGGTTAAGAGTCCGCCCGCCAATGCAGGGGACACGGATTTGAGCTGTGGTCCGGGAAGATCCCACATGCCAGGGAGCAACTAAGCCTGTGTTGCACTACTGAGCTTGTGCTCTAGAGCCCACGAGCCACAACTACTGAGCCCACATGCTGCAAATGCTGAAGTCCGCGTGCCTAGGGCCCATGCTCCGCAACAAGAGAAGCCACAGCAATGAGAAGCCCGCGCTCCACAATGAAGAGTAGCCCCTGCTAGCTGCAACTAGAGGAAGTCTGTGCGCAGCAACGAAGACCCAACACAGCCAAAAATAAATATAATTAATTAATTTTTAAAAATAGTTACATGTAGATCTTTGCACCCTACAGAAAATATACATTCTTCTCTTCTATTCATGGAACATTTATAATTCATCATGTTCTTCACCACAAAGAACAACATAATACAGATACATTTAAAAAATATTTTATAGTCTACCTTCTCTGATTATAATCCTGTAAAACAAGAAGAAAATAACAAGAATATGAATTCCTGAATCTTTAAATACTTGGAAATTAAGAAACATATACCTAAACAATTTTGGAATCAAAGAGGAAATTAAAACTGAAATTCTTGATTTTATAGAAAAGAATGAAAAGGCACACAGTAACAAAATCTACAGGGTACGCTTAAAGCTCTACTCAGGAAAATGCATAAAGATGAAAAATAAATGAATTAATTTTTCAAGTTAACAAACTGGTCAAGGACAATAAAATAAACTAAAAGGACACAGAAGGAAGGATTTCATTTTTGAAAAGTTAAATTAATGAAATCAAAATGAAACTATCATGGATAAAGAAGATGTGGCACATATATACAATGGAATATTACTCAGCCATGAAAAGGAACGAAATTGAGTCATTTGTTGAGACGTGGATGGATCTAGAGCCTGTCATACAGAGTGAAGTAAGTCAGAAAGAGAAAAACAAATATCATATATTAACACATGTATGTGGAACCTATAAAAATGGTACAGATGAATCGGTTCGCAGGGCAGAACTTGAGACACAGATGTAGAGAACAAATGTATGGACACCACGGGGGGAAAATTGCAGTGGGGTGGGGATGGTGGTGTGGTGAATTGGGCGATTGGGATTGACATGTATATACTAATGTGTATAAAACTGATGACTAATGAGAGCCTGCAGTATAAAAAAACAAACATAAAACCAACTAATACTAAACTTTCTTAGGGTTATTTGTATGGAAATATGTTAATATAAATGTTTCAGACATTACATGAAATTTCTAAAAATCTTATATGTTCTGGTATAATGTTATAAGTCATAATTCTAGTTATTACTTTAAAATGTATATCTCAGAAATAACTAAATTTCCTTGTCAATTGCATTATTATTAACTTTCATCAAATTGTTAACCATGGTCATTTTTAAGTCTTTTGTCATTTACAGACAGTTCTGGGTGTACTCTGATGCTTTTGCAAAAATGTTCTTATAAAAGGGTTTCATCTTCAAGGAATTCATGGAAAAGACTCTGACAAGTACAGTTTTCTGGTAACTGACTATACTGCTGAACTGAATGAATAAGCATTTTCAGAACTCTAATGGAAAACTGATGAATTCATAAAAGTGCTAACAAAAGATCAAGATGAAAAATAATTAATTACATGGGACTGAGTGAACTGATGAGGACGATTATAATTTTTGTGACTTTCTGTTTGAATAAAAAAAAGTCCCACAAGGACTCAGAGGCAAAAAATACACAAATCAATTTTCACTGCAAAGTAAAGGAGCAGTTACAGTGGAGGATTACTGGACTGAATGTCAATATTATGACATAGTATGAGTGTGTTTCATGTTTGGTAATTGCAATCATCGTTGCTTTTGTTGTGGTCATCCATTTACAATGCTTGGTGTCAGTTTATATATGTCTTGTAAAAATAAAATACAGTGTGTGTGTGTGTGAAAAAAATGGGGAAACTGAGAAAAAAATAAATTACAAAAAAAAAAAAGAAAGACACATGCACCCCAATGTTCATTGCAGCACTATTTACAACAGCCAGGTCATGGAAGCAACCTAAATGCCCATCAACAGACGAATGGATAAAGAAGATGTGGTATATATATACAATGGAATACTACTCAGCCATAAAAAGGAATGAAATTGGGTCATTTGTAGAGACATGGATGGACCTAGAGTCTGTCTTACAGAGTGAAGTAAGTAAATTAAATAAATAAATAAAATAAAACTTAAAAGAAAAAAAAAGTGGGTTCTTTGAAAATCCTGATTAAGGAAAAAGAGAGAAAGCAAAGCCAAACAAAAAAGAAAACACAGTGGAAAAGGAGATACACTCATTGATACAGACAATAGTATGCTGGTAAACATTTAACAATCGGCTCTCAAAAAAACCCTCTATTTGTAGTGCTTGCTGATTTTCATGGTGTAAAAACTCCCACCATGGTGGATTTTAAGTTACCAATGTGTACTCACTTAACCCAGAAATGTGCGCAACTGGCTAGCTAACTGCAGCATACCACTAGATGGATATAAAAGTAATTACAAGGGAATATTACATGCAACCTACAGCATACAGTTGAAAAATCTATTAAATACTACCAAATTTTACCCAAGAAGAAGTAAAAAAACCTAGAGAGACTGATAACTTTAGGCCAGACTGGAATTAAAGATGTGTAATTATTTTTTTTAAGACTCCAGGTTCAGATGGTTTCAGAACTGGGTTCCACAAGCTCTTTAGAAAACAGATCATTCCCATGCTGCTTAAACTATGAAGACCACAGAGAAAGATAAAAAGATCCCAATTGCATTTAGTGAATCTAGTATAACCAAAATACCAGAAATCTAAAAAAGGTACCAGAAATAATAAGACAATAGATTGATTTCACTTCTGAATATATATGGAAAAACTCTACATAAAATAGAAAATGAAATCCAGAAGGGTTACAAAAGAACAAAACACTATAATCCAACAGGGTTTATTCCAGAAATAAAAGAATGATTCAACATTAGAAATATATATCAACATACAGGATTATACTGATACATTCTTAAAGGTTTCTAAACAAAATTCAGCAGGCAATCCAAATAAAAACTATACATAAAGGACGACTTTTAAATATAATAAAGAAAGCAAATAACAAACATGATAGTCAATGGTGAAAATGCTAAGGTCTGTCCCAGAACATGAACAAAGCAAAGTTGTTTGATATCACCACTATTATTCAACAGTGTTTTTAATGTTTTAGCTGAGGCAAAAGAAAATTAAATAATTGATATAAATATTGGTGAAAAAGAGATTTAAGTGCTTCAAATAAACCTAAGAGACTCTAGCTTTTTAAAAATATTACTTTGATAAGATTATTACATATAAGAAAAGACATAAAATCAAGAGTTTCCTCCACATGCTATTTTAAATGGAAATAGAAAAGCAATCCACTCACAACATGGAAAAGACCATAAGATACCTAAGGATCAATTTAACAAGAAAGGTGTACCTATTTGAAGAATACAATAAAATACTAAAGAGAAGTTCCCAAAAATAAAACCTAAAAAACTGCAGGGATATACTATGATTCTGTTTGGGATGATTTAACACCATTTCTTCCCAATGTAATAAGATAACCACAATCCAAATTAAGTATATTCAGTAACTAGATAAAAATATTCTACAGTTCATATGGAGAACAAAATATCCAAGAATAGCAAGAAAATTATGACAAAGAAATACAAGATATTATCAAATATTAAAAGTTACCATACAGATAACATGATACGCTACATAGAGAATCCTAAAGATGCTACCAAAAAACTACTAGAGCTAATCAATGAATTTGGTAAAGTAGCAGGATACAAAATTAATGCACAGAAATCTCTTGCATTCCTATAAGCTAATGGTGAAAAATCTGAAAGAGAAATTAAGGAAACACTCCCATTTTACGATTGCAACAAAAAGAATAAAATACCTAGGAATAAACCTACCTAAGGAGGTAAAACACCTGTACTCAGAAAACTATAAGACACTGAGGTAAGAAATCAAAGATGACACAAGCAGATGGAGAGATATGCCATGTTCTTGGATTGGAAGAATCAACATTGTGAAAATGACTATACTACCCAAAGCAATCTACAGATTCAGTGCAATCCCTATCAAACTACCAATGGCATTTTTCACAGAACTAGAACAAAAAATTTCACAATTTGTATGGAAACACAAAAGACCCCGAATAGCCAAAGCAATCTTGAGAAAGAAAAATAGAGCTGCAGGAATCAGGTTCCCTGACTTCAGACTATACTACAAAGCTACAGTAATCAAGACAGTATGGTACTGGCACAAAAACAGAAATATAGATCAATGGAACAGGATAGAAAGCCCAGAGATAAACCCACACACATATGGTCACCTTATCTTTGATAAAGGAGGCAAGAATATACAGTGGAGAAAAGACAGGCTCTTCAATAAGTGGCGCTGGGAAAACTAGGCAGCTACATGTAAAAGAATGAAATTAGAACACTCCTTAACACCATACACAAAAATAAACTCAAAATGGATTAAAGACCTAAATGTAAGGCCAGACAAAGCATAGGCAGAACACTCTATGACATAAATCACAGCAAGATCCTTTGTGATTCACCTCCTAGAGAAATGGAAATAAAAACAAAAATAAACAAATGGGACCTAATGAAACTTCAAAGCTTTTGCACAGCAAAGGAAACCATAAACAAGACCAAAAGACAACCCTCAGAATGGGAGAAAATATTTGCAAATGAAACCACTGACCAAGGACTAATCTCCAAAATTTATAAGAAGCTCATGCAGCTCGATATTTGCAGAAACTAACACACCACTGTAAAGCAATTATACTCCAATAAAGATGTTTAAAAAAAAGTTACCATGAAGCCACCATGATCAAAATAGTAAGGTATTGGCATAAGAATAAAAAAGTAAATCATTAGAACAGAGTAGAGTCTAGAATAGGTACAAGTACATATGGAAACCCAATATATGGCAATGGGAAAAGGACTGTTGTGTGAATAAATGGTCTTGGCATAGGAGTTATTTATCTGGAAGAAAACAAAACTACATATCCTAAGATAAATTTCAAAACTTTATATCCTAAAATAAATTCCAGGTATACTAAAGGCTTGAAATACAAAAAAGAAAACCACTGAAAATATGAAAACAATGTTTAAGGAGGGGAGACCTTCCTCCACAAGCCAGAAAAACTAAAAGACATAGGAAAATACAGATAAATGACAAACCAGGAAAAAATTCACAACATGAGACAGATAAAAGGTTAACATCACTAATATAATAATAGAATATTGGATATCTCCAATATTAGTGATATTAACCTTTTATCTGTTGTATACACACACACACACACACACACACACACACACACACACACACACACACATCTCCATCCTTCTTCTCACCTAAGCAACATTTTGATTCTTGTGGGTTTAAGTGCGACCTATATGCTGATCACACAAGCATAGACTGATTCCCCTTTAAATTTGTGGTGTCCAGCTTCAAACAGGCTCTCATCGTTTCCTACTAATCCTATATTAGTGATTCTCTTGACAGCTCTCTCCACCTCTCCACAGTAGCTTATTCAAATCTCCACAGTCCTCAAAGCTCCAAAGCCACCACCTCCCTTCTCACTCATAATATTCAATAAAATCATAGCAAATGATTTTACTTCCTTCTTCACAAAGAAAATAGTACTCATTCCAGAGAATTCCCTCAAATTCTCAAAACAAACAAATAAACAAACATACCTGCATCCTCAACCATCCTGCCCTCTTCTAGCATTATAAAAAAGTGGTGTCTCTCTTCCTCTAGAAAGTTCATCCCTCTACCTGTGCTCTGCATCTCATCCTCTCCTGCCCTCTTGGGGTCCTCACTTAATCAATCTTCCCTTCTCTCTCCTTCATTCAACCTCTCTCTGTCAACTGGTTCCTGGATCCCATCGACATTTAAAGATATTTAAGTCTCTCCTATAGTTTTAAAAAAATCATCCATTTACTTCTTCTGGAAATGCTCTCTTCCCTTGGCTTCCATGACACTAACTCTCCTAGTTTTCCTTCTGATCACTCTAACTCCTTTGCCTGAACCTTAAATGCCAGTATTCCAAGAATTCTATCACCCTCAGTCTTTCGTGATCTTATCCATTTTTTAAAAAAATAAATTTATTTATTTTTGGCTGTGTTGGGTCTTTGTTGCTGTGTGCTGGCTTTCTCTAGTTGTGGCGAGTGGGGGCTACTCTTCATTGCAGTGCACGGGCTTCTCATTGTCGTGGCTTCTCTTGTTGCGGAGCACAGGCTCTAGGTGTGCGGGCTTCAGTAGCTGTGGCACGTGGGCTCAGTAGCTGTGGAGCATGAGCTTAGTTGCTCTGCGGCATGTGGGATCTTTCCCGGCCAGGGCTCGAACCTGTGTCCCTTGCATCGGCAGGCAGATTCTTAACCACTGCGCCACCAGGGAAGCCCAATCTTATCCAGTTTTAAGGCCTCAATACCACCTATATGCCAGTGCCTTGCTTATCTTTTTTTAAAAAAAGCTTTATGTGGGACTTCCCTGGTGGTCCAGTGGTTAAGACTCTGTGCTTCCAATGTAGGGGGTGCAGGTTCAATCCCTGGTCAGGGAACTAAGATCCCACATGCTGCGTGGCGTGGCCAAAAAAAAAAAAAAGGAGCTTTATTGAGATACAATTTACATACCATAAAATTCATCTATTTTAAGTGGAGAATTCAATGATTTTTTTTCATATATTTTTATCAGATTATTTTCCATTATAGGTATTATAAGATAATGAATATTGTTCCCTGTGTTATGTAGCAAATCCTTGTTGCTTATCTATTTTATACATAGTAGTGTATATCTGTTAATCCCACACTCCTAATTTATCCCTTTCCCCACTTTTCCCCTTTGGTAACCATAAGTTTGCTTTCTAAGTCTGTGAGTCTGTTTCTATTTTGTATATTCATTTGTATTATTTTTTAGATTCCACATGTAAATGACATCATACAATATTTGTCTTTGTCTGACTTACTTGACTTAGTTTGATAACCTCTAGGTCCAACCATGTTGGTGCAAATGGCATTATTTCATTTTTTTTAATGGCTGAGTAATATTTCATTGTATATATGTACCACATCTTCTTTATCCATTCCTCTGTTGGTGGACATTTAGGTTGCTTCCATGTCTTGGCTATTGTAAATAGTGCTGCTAGAGAATTCAATGAGTTTTTATTAATTTACAGAACTGTGCAACCATTACCACAATCCAATTTTAGAATAATTCTGTCACCCCCAAAAAGATCCCTATTTGCCTCACTTATCTTTCTCTCCATCCTAAATCTCCCTCCTGAAATTTAGACCCATATATCTAACTGTTTACCGGACACTTTAATTTGTATAACCACAGGAACCATAAAATCAGTGTTTCCAAAACTGAATTCATCTCCTTCCCCCACACTTTTCCATTAAATCTGATTCTTCTCTAATACTCCCTAAATGAATGAATGGCACCACCAGTCCCTCAGAAATCCTGGGCATTGTTCTTAACTTCTCTTTCTCATCCTCCACATCCAATTAATCATTAAATCCCATATATTTTACCTCCTAAATATAATTTGAACCTATCCCCCTTTCTATCCTTTATTATTACTTGACTAGTTCTGTCCACTAGAATCTCTTCCTTAATCTATCCATCCATCCAACAAATAGGCATTGAGTGCCTAATACATATGTACCAGGCACTATGCTACAATAGTCATCTAACTGGTCCCTCTGTCTCTGGTTTGTTATCTTCCCAATACAAAATGTGTTCTTAATCCAGCAGTTAGGCAGCAAAATCTTTTTAAAAAACACACTCCTCCCAGGCTTAAAACGGCTTCGTTCTAATTTTCAACTGGCTTCCTTCTGACCTTGGGATGAATTACAAACTTCTTAACATGGCTCTTAAGGTCCTTTGTGATCAGGTCCTTCCTTGCCTCTCTAAGTCTCAGGTCTCATTACTCCCCTTGGATAAGTCACTTAGTTATCTGAGTTTCCTTATCTTTTGGGGATAATAATAACAATGTTTATCTCAGAGGTAGCTGAGAGTATTAAATGAGATAATATGTGTAAAGCACTTAGCACAATACCTGGCACACTTTTTTTTTTTTTTTTTTTTTTTTTTTTTTGCAGTACGCAGGCCTCTCACTGTTGTGGCCTCGCCCGATGCGGAGCACAGGCTCCGGACCATGGCTCACGGGCCCAGCTGCTCCACGGCACGTGGGATCTTCCTGGACCGGGGCACGAACCCATGTCCCCTGCATCGGCAGGCGGACTCTCAATCACTGCGCCACCAGGGAAGCCCCCTGGCACATTTTAAGTATCAACAAATGTTAGCTATTGATGAGAGTGATATAATGTCAGCCTTCTTTGATCTCCCTCTCCTCTGAACTCCTATAGCCCTCATCACACAATTGAGGACCCAATTCTTTTATTTTGTATTGTTTACCATTGCTTATACTGTTAGTTCTTGTTTCCCCAACTAGACTATAATGTCCTTGAAGAGAAGGATAGTGACTTACATACCTGCTCTAGTCCCCCGTAGTACTTAGCACAATGCTAAGTACTGAGTGGAGTTTAATAAATACCTTTTGATAAAGGTTCACATAGGAAAAGTGACAGAAGTTTTACTGACTCTCTATAAGGGTAGTTATTTTTTTAAAAGGAAGGCCATAAATAGTAAACGCTAATATCCTGGGAACACCATTTGCTTTTACTGCCTGGGCTAACGATGTGTCACTGTGTTACCAGCTGTACAGTAGGTTAGCATTAAGCATGGTGCTTGGCAGTACTCACTGTAGGTCAGTGGGTTTTTTTTTTCAGATGGTTTGCTGCCAATATCCTGTTATTGACAGAAATGGAATGCGAAAGCGTGAAGATGTTTAATTCTACTCCCTGGCCTGCAGACAACACACAATTTGCCAACTCACCTGTGAGATCAGATTCTTCTTAAATAAAATGTTCTATCTGTGCTACCAATATAATATAAATTCTACTTCATTCGAAAGCCAATGGAATCCTCCTAAAATAGTTTGGATTTCTTGGCCGATGACTCGGTGGCAATCAGAAGCCCAGAATAGCCCCAGGAGGCTAGAAGATTCAGAGCTCTTCAGATCCTAGAACACGTCACAGATTTGGCAAGAATTTCGTTGTTATGTGCACTATATACTAAACTGACATCTTATGATTGTTTTCCCCCTTCCTTTTCACATACTTTCTCACAGTGTACCATTGTGATCCCTTCCTGCCTGGTCTTCTCGCCCTCTTCTCTAATCCTCCTCCTGTCCCGTGCTTGCCCCTCCACTGAGATGTTTCAAAGAAGACGTCTTTGTGCACTCGTAAGCCTGCCATTGTGTGCCAATGCATGACTACCTGTATATAGATTGGGAGTGGAGGAGCTAAAGGCAGAAGTGTGTGATTCTATGCGACATGGACTCCCATTGGTACAATGCAATCTTTTGGCTAAAGTTTAATTGGTTTAGAAATTATTCCAAAGCCAATGACTGTCTCATGTTTTTGATGTTACTAGAAGAAAGTGGAACAGGCCTGGGATATGGAGGAAAAGAGGGCTGAAAAACTGCTCTGAACACAAGAGACAATGTTTCCAATCAGAGGAAACAAAAGACAACCTCCTCTAGTTTCCCAGTTTCTTCCCCTATATGGGGAAAATTCCGAGAGTTTGGAAAGAACCCTTTGAGGGGAAAAAAAAAAACAGATGTCAAAGCAGTCCTCACAACCCAGTTTAATGTTTAATTAATTAAACACTAATTCTCTTACTAGACATGTTCTTCTTTCCACATATATCCTCTTTACAATATACCCCCTACACACACACACACACACACACACACACACACACACACGAGATGAATGCTCAGTCAGTCATGTATGAAAAAGAGAGATGCATAGCATGTGCAAGGGCGCTAAGATGCATGCTCTATAGGAAGCTTATCACCACAAAGAAGGGCATGCCTAAACACTGCTCCAGATACACACCATGTCCTTCCCACATGGACACACATTCACATAACACACCAAGACTGGTTATACAGACAGATGTCTGTCCTTACCCAGATCATAGGCACAGTAATCAGCAACTTGGAAGGCACTGCACGTAGAGCCATTAAGTGATCTGGTTAGCTTTGCCTTTCACTTTTAATACAGCATAGTGATTAAGAGCATGAATTCTAGAGCCTAACTGGATACAAACCCTCACTCTGCCACTTACTCCCTGTGTGACTTTGTACAAATTAGTTACCTGCCCTGTGCCTCAGGTTCCCCGTCTGTAAAATGAGAATAATAATAATAATACTTGTCTCATAGGGTTATTGTAAAGATTAAATGAATCTTATAAAGAGCATATAAAGCTCTTAGGAGTAATGAGTTCCTAGAACTGCCTGAGATGGGGTAAACTTAGATTCGAGATATGATGTAGGTGAGAGGAGAGGTAGTGGGAATGGGCTGAGATGTGGAATTCTCTTTCTGCCCTGAGGTGGTAAATAGCTGATTCCATGGGTGTACATGCACTTCTCAATAATCATTCCATCAAAGGACATGGACCCACTGTTAATAGTAACAATGTATCTGGACCACTACCTAATACCATACACAAAAATTAACTCAAAATGGATTAAATACTTGAACATAACACCTAAAACCATAAAGCTCCTAGAAGAAAACATAGGCAGTAAGAACCTTGTGGAGAAAACCCCTGTGTACTTTCGGTGGGAATGTAAATTGGTGCAGCTGCTATGTAAAACAGTATGGAGGTTCCTCAAGAAATTAAAAATAGAACTACCATATATGATCCAGCAACTCCACTTCCAAGTATTTACCCCAAGAAAATGAAAACACTAATTGAAAAATATGCACCCCCGGGTCCATTGTAGCACTATTTACAATAGCTAAGACATGGAAACAATCGAAGTGTTCATCAGTGGATGAACGGATAAAGAAATTGCGATATACTTCTATAGTGGAATATTATTCAGTCATAAAAAAGAATGAAATCTGGCCATTTGTGACAATATGGATGGCCCTCAAGGGCATTATACTAACTGAAATAAGTCAGGCAGAGAAAGACAGATACTGTATGATCTCTCTTATATGTGGAATCTAAAAAAAATTTGCAAATGAAGCAGCTGACAGAGGATTAATCTCCAAAATTTATAAGCAGCTCATGCAGCTCAATAGCAAAAAAACAAACAACCCCATCCACAAATGGGCAGAAGACCTAAATAGACATTTCTCCAAAGAAGACATACAGATGGCCAAGAAGCACATGAAATTAGGGAGGGAGGGAGGGAGGGAGACGCAAGAGGGAAGAGATATGGGAACATATGTATATGTATAACTGATTCACTTTGTTATAAAGCAGAAACTAACACACCATTGTAAAGCAATTATACTCCAATAAAGATGTAAAAAAAATTTTTTTTAAATAAGCTCATAGATACAAAACAAATTGGTGGTTGCCAGAGGCGAGGGATGGGGGTGGGGTGGGAGAAATGGGTGAACTGTTTCTTTTTTTTTTTAATAAACTGAATTTTTAAAAATAGTAACAATATATGCACTTTTTCTGAGGCGATCCATATATTTGCAGTCACTGTGGTATTATATTTGTTAGTTATAGTCAAAGTATGATAAGATTAAGGACATTTTTTGAGAGTAAATCTTTACTGCCAAACTCTTTTGTAATAATTAAGAAAATCTGTGTCGCATGGAGACGACAGTCATGCCCTAGGACGACCCAGCAAGACAGTCTCAGGAAGGAAGTGTGGGTCCCACAGTAAACTGACCACATGACCATGGTCAGTATCGATACCTGGAGCTGCCCACTCTGTGTTCAACACCTGACTTGGGTCTCATGGCACAAAAATAATCTGAGCAAGTAAGTGCCTTAACTGTAGGCACTACTGCTTCCTTCTGCCAACTCTAGCAGCCGTTCTCCCTCTGCTTCCTAACCCCATGAAGGGCTGTTAGGACAGAGAGCCACTCTGGGCTATCAAATACAGGTACATAAGAGGCTTACCATGGAGTCAGGAATGCCAAGGCCCCCAATAGATCATCTATTCTTCTGGAGCTGTTTAATGAAGGGAGGAATATCAGTGGACATCCTAAGCCGTCTCCTTTCTATCTGAACACAAATGAATCCATGGCAAGTAAACAAATAGTGCAGTGGAAAGAACATGGACTTCAGAGTCAGAGAGATGCAAGACAGAGCCCGAGCTTACTCTATGTGTGACCTTGAATAAGTCATCTAATTTCTCTCACTCTCAGGTTCCTCATTTGTAAAATGGGGATATCACCAACATTATCACAGGGTTGTCATAAACACTAAGATTAGAAACAAGAATGCCTCTAGCACAAAGACCAGCACATATGATTCAAATATGATTCTCTCCCACTCCCAATCTCTGCTTACCATATCATACAGCTGGACTCTTCTAGACAGGAAGAGACAGAAAGGGCATTTCAAGGGCTGTGTGCATGTCTGTTATAGTGGTAGTCGTTTCCATTTTAGGGGTTTTTTTTGTCTTTGTTTTGTTTTATTTGTTTGGTATTTTGGATGGGTTGATGCCAAGAGAGATTGGAGGTAGGGGTGGAACTGGAAACATTTAAAGGTACAGGGTAGGCTTGATAGGGCTTTAACTTGAATTATTAGAATTCCACCAACTTTCCAAGAGCACATTGGAAATGCGGAACTTGGGTGGATTGTGCAAAGAGCAGAGTAAGCAGAAGGGTCCAACATTAGGCAAGTGTTCTGGTCATTTAACATAGAATTTGAACACTGAGAAACGGGAACTGGAGGAAGAAGGCAGCAGATGGGGACTGGAGCTATAAAATGAGCTTCACTGCACTGAAAAAAAAAAAGGGCAAAAACAGAACAAGAGTGCATGCCTGCATGAACTGTTCTGACTATGAAAACATGGCCACACTGGAAAGTTTATATGCCCTATAGATATGGAGGAGGAGGGGAGGGAAAACAATGTTCATGCTAACTCATTTTATCCTTACAACCCTGTCATGTGTCCATACCCTCCAAATGTTTCAAATGCAACCTTTAACGTCCTCAAAAATTTTATTTCACTGGAATATATCAAGAATTGTCATAGAGTATTTTTGAAAAAGAATCAAGCACATTAATTAGGTATCTGGAAAATTATAAAGCACTTTCTTTTCTAGTATAAAAATAGGCTATGCCCACACTTCAGATTGCACAGTTGACTTAGGTTTTTCATCTGCATTAAATATTAATTGCCATATACTTAACAAGATTGAATATAATACTCTGAATTAGTCATTTCAGTAGTATAAATGAAGAGATTGACTAGGTCACTATGTACTTGTTTCCCATTGTTCATGAAAACCATTTTCTCCACCCATAATTCCACACTGGTTTCAAAATAGCTATTTCATTTTCACCAGGCACTGGTAGCCCAAATCGTCCTCAGGAGCTTAGTATTAAGTCTGCTGCTCTTGCTCTTCCATCTCCCACAAAAATACAGAACATTCTGGCTAATAAACATTTTAAAATCCCCAATAAATATTGAATCGCTATGCTGTGCAACTGGAACTAACAGAGTTGTATGTCAATTACACTTCAATAAAAAAAAAATCCCCCAAACTCTCTGTTTTTAAAACCACTAGAGGTGAAAGCATCTGTCCCTCCCCAAAACTTTTCTTTTGCCTTTGCTTTGGGGCAGTAATCAAGAGGAATTTGGGCAGGATAACAGGCAAGTTTACTTAAGTAAAGAAGGGCAGTGAACTTTTCCATACTAAATAAAATTTGTTTAATTCAGTAACTGAAGACCGGCAGCTTATTGAACATAATAACCCTTTTTAGTGGCGTACCACCTTTGCACAGTTGTTGGTGGGTGATTAAATAGGGCCATATGGCTGAGATTTCCAACATTTTTAGTGCTGTAATTTCATTACCACTCCCCCTTCCCAAGGAAAGTTCTGGTTCATGTGTTATATTTAAGATTGATTGTGAGTATTGGGGACTGACTGTTTTCCCCACCCTCAGAAATAACGATGATCCTCTAGAAGTCCTGAGGTCAGGGCTAGGAATCTCTGGCAAAGGTGAGGTGCCCAGAAATACTGCTAGTACTACTAGTACAATTAATACTAACAACTGCTCCTATTGTCACTGCTGCTGCTGCTGCTACTGCTACTACCGGTTATTGAGCCTTGACTATCTGCCAATTACAGTAGCAAGTGTTTTACATGTACTACCTTTCCCTTCAAAATATGGTTAGTCTAAGTGTCATAGATAATGCAACTGAGGCTCAGAGAAGTTATGTGTGTGTCCAAGGTTACACAGCTAGTATGCCCAACTCCAAAGCTACCACATCACATTGCATCCCAGAACCTACACACTTTCTAGGAGGAGTGAATTGTAGAAACTGAGGCTTGGAGCTGGGCAGGAGGGCCCAGGATTGGAAAGATGGCTGGAAGCCAAGTCAGGATGGGAAGTGAAGTATGTGTGGTCAGAGTCAGTGGATCTAGTGACTCCTACTGTTAGCTACCCAGTAACAAAATAAACAACTAGAATATTGTACGAGTGTTTGTGAGTCTGACTGTTTTACACTTCAAAAGGATAATAACTACCACTCTATTTCTCTCTTCACTTTCACGATCAAACTTCTCACAGCGTGCATTTCCTTACAACTTACTTTCTCTTTGACCTCTCTGACTCTATCTTCTATCCTCACCCTTCCACTGAACCTTCTCCCTCAAAGGTCATTAACGATATCTTCCTATATAATGGTGCCGCTCCAATGGACTCTATCAAAAGTTCCACACCTTGAAGGCCTCTCTTCCTTTGCTATTTTCAGCCTCTGTTTTCTCAGTTTTCTTCCTCCCTTCTGCTCCATCTGTTTCTCTTTTGCTTTCTTCCAGAATTCACACCCATATATCATTCTCCTTACTGACTACAAGCCATCCTCATGATGAGTCAGGAACCACTGGTGATAAACAAGGGACATCCAAGTGATGTGTACCTTGGCCTTGCAAAAGGAAGTATAATGGGGTGGTTAGGGGCAGAGGCTCTGGAGCTAAAGTGCCTGAGTTCACTTATTATTATAGTCTTTACAGAGGTAATTTCTAAAATGTTGACTATTGCCACAAATGAAAAATTTCCTCCTGATATTTAATTTTTTAAACACACGCCAACCTTCAGTAATCTCATAAAAAGCTCCACAGTCTTTCCATTTATTTTTGTAAATTCAGTTTGTTGTTGTATTCTGAGTGACAAACAATTGGATTTCTGTGCCCTAGGCTTTCTTCTCATTGTACATTGTACATTCTCCGTGGCTTTCAGTGCCACTTAGATGACTCCCAAGTCTTTATCCCTTTCCCAGACCTCTCGCCTGACCTCCAGATCCAGCCAGCTGTCCAATAGGCATTTCCTACAAGACTCTCTAACTGACAGCACAACAAACCTCACACGTCTAAAAAGAACTCTGGGAGACTGGTTCAAAATGGCGGAGCAGAAGGATGTGTTCTCAATCCCTCTTGTGAGAGCAACGGAATCACAGCTAACTGCTGAACAATCATCAACAGGAAGACACTGGAACTCACCAAAAAAGACCCTACATCCAAAGACAAAGGAGAAGCTGCAACGAGATGGTAGGAGGGGCGCAATCACAATAAACTCAAATCCCATAACGGCTGGGTGGCTGACTCACAAACTGGAGAACACTTATACCACAGAAGTCCACCCACTGGGGTGAAGGTTCTGGGCCCCCCATCAGGCTTCCCAACCTGGGAGTCCGGCAACGGGAGGGGGAATTCCCAGAGAACCAGACTTTGAAGGCTAGTGGGATTTGATGCAGGACTTTGACAGGACTGGGGGAAACAGAGATTCCACTCTTGGAGGGCACATACAAAGTAGTGTGTGCCTCGGGACCCAGGGTAAGGAGCAGTGACCCCACAGGAGACTGAACCAGACCTACCTGCGAGTGTTGAAGGGTCTCCTGCAGAGGTGGGGGATGGCTGTGTCTCACTGTGAGGACAAGGAAACTGGCAGCAGAAGTTCTGGGAAGTACTCCTTGGTGTTAGCCCTCCCGGAATCCACCATTTGCCCTACCAAAGAGACTGTAGCCTCCAGTGCTGGGTCGCCTCAGGCCAAACAACCAAGAGGGAGGGAACTCAGCCCCACCAACCAGAAGACAAGCAACAAGCATATTAAACTTTTACTGAGCTCTGCCCACCAGAGCAACACCCAACTCTACGCACCACCGGTCCCTCCCATCAGGAAGTTTGCACAAGCCTCTTAGACAGCCTCATCCACCAGAGGGCAGACAGCAGAAGCAAGAAGAACTACAATCCTGCAGCCTGTGGAACGAAAACCACATTCACAGAAAGATAGACAAGATGAAACGGTAGAGGATTCAACAACCAAGATTACTCTACCTGGCAAGGATCTCATTAAGATTTGACAGTAATCAAAAGCTTTACAGACAAGTAAAAGCGAAGAGAATTCAGCACCACCAAACCACCCCTACAACAAATGCTAAAGGAACTTCTATAAGTGTTCAAACTGAAGAATAAAAACTATATGATCATCTCAATAGATGCAGAAAAACCTTTTGACCAAATTCAACATGTATTTATGATAAAAAAAACTCTCCAGAAAGTGGGCATAGAGGGGACCTATGCCATATACGACATAATAAAGGCCATACATGACAAACCCACAACAAACATCATTCTCAATGGTGAAAAACTGAAAGCATTTCCTCTAAGATCAGGAACAAGACAAGGATGTCCACTCTCACCACTATTATTCACCATAGTTTTGCAAGTCCTAGCCATGGCAACCAGAGAAGGAAAAGATATAAAAGGTATACAAATTAGAAAAGAAGAAGCAAAACTGTCACTGTTTGCAGATGACATGATACTATACATAGAGAATCCTAAAGATGCCACCAGAAAACTAAAAGAGCTAATCAATGAATCTGGTAAAGTTGCATGATACAAAATTAATGCACAGAAATTTCTTGCGTTCCTATACACTAACAACGAAAGATCAGAAAGAGAAATTAAGAAAACAATCTCATTCACCATTGCAACAAAAAGAATAAAATACCTAGGAATAAACCTACCTAAGGAGGTAAAACACCTATACTCAGAAAACTATAAGACACTGATGAAAGGAGTCCAAGAGATGGAGAGATATACCATGTTCTTGGATTGGAAGAATCAACATTGTGAAAATGACTATACTACCCAAAGCACTCTACAGATTCAGTGCAATCCTGATCAAATTACCAATGGCATTTTTTACAGAACTAGAACAAAAAACCTTAACATTTGTATGGAGACACAAAAGATCCCGAATGGCCAAAGCAATCTTAAGAAAGAAAAACAGAGCTGCAGGAATCAGACTCCCTGACTTCAGACTATACTACAAAGCTAGAGTAATCAAGACAATATTGTACTGGCACAAAACCAGAAATACAGATCAATGGAACAGGATAGAAAGCCCAGAGATAAACCCACACACCTAGGGTCAACTAATCTATGACAAAGGAGGCAAGGATATACAATGGAGAAAAGACAGGCTCTTCAATAAGTGGTGCTGGGAAAACTGGACAGCTACATGTAAAAGAATGAAATTAGAACACTCCCTAACACCATACACAAAAATAAACTCAAAATGGATTAGAGACCTAAATGTAAGACCGGACACTATAAAACTCTTAGAGGAAAACATAGGAAGAACACTCTTTGACATAAATCACAGCAAGATCTTTTTTGATCCACCTCCTAGAGTAATGGAAATAAAAACAAAAATAAACAAATGGGACCTAATGAAACTTCAAAGCTTTTGCACAGCAAAGGAAACCATAACCAAGACGAAAAGACAACCCTCAGAACGGGAGAAAATATTTGCCAACGAATCAACGGACAAAGGATTAGTCTCCAAAATATATAAAGAGCTCAGGCAGCTCAATATTAAAGAAACAAACAACCCAATCCAAAAATGGGCAGAAGACCTAAATAGACATTTCTCCAAAGAAGACATACAAATGGCCAAGAAGCACATGAAAAGCTGCTCAACATCACTAATTATTAGAGAAATGCAAATCAAAACTACAATGAGGTATCACCTCACACCAGTTAGAATGGGCATCATCAGAAAATCTACAAACAACAAATGCTGGAGAGGGTGTGGAGAAAAGGGAACCCTCTTGCACTGTTGGTGGGAATGTAAAGTGATACAGCCACTATGGAGAACAGTATGGAGGTTCCTTAAGAAACTAAAAACAGAACTACCACATGACCCAGCAATCCCAGTCCTGGGCATATACCCAGAGAAAACCATAATTCAAAAAGACACATGCACCCCAGTATTCACTGCAGCACTATTTACAATAACCAGGACATGGAAGCAACCTAAATGCCCATCAACAAATGAATGGATAAAGAAGATGTGGTACGTATATACCATGGAATATTACTCAGCCATAAAAAGGAACGAAATTGGGTCGTTTGTAGAGAGACATGGATTCACTTGGATACTGTCATACAGAGTGAAGTAAGTCAGAAAGAGAAAAACAAATATCGTATATTAATGCATATATGTGGAATCTAGAAAAATGGTACAGATGAACCAGTTTGCAAGGCTGAAATAGAGACACAGATGTAGAGAACAAACATGGACACCAAGGGGGGAGGGAAGCGGTGGGGTGGGGTGGGGATGAAATGGAAGATTGCAATTGACTTATGTACACTAATATGTATAAAATAGATAACTAATAAGAACCTGCTGTATTAAAAAATAAAATAAAACAAAATTCAAAAAAATGTTAAAATTTAAAAAATAAAAAGAACTCCATCTATTTCCTAACCTAGTTAAAGGAAACACGTCCATTCAGTTACCCAAGCCAGAAACCTATAGATCACCCTACTATTCTCTCATCTCTCTACCCACTGCATCTAACTGATCACCAAGTCATATTGATTCTACCTACTACAAATGTGTTTTGAATTTATCCCCCGCTCCCTAGCCCTACTGCCATTGCCTTAGGTTGGGCTTTCATCTCTGCATGGATCAGGAAAAGCCACCAAACTGGTCTCTTTACCTTCAGTTTTGACCCCTGATCCTTGCTCCATCCTCCATACTACAGCCAGAGCAATCCTAAAATGAAGACCTCATCCAGTTATTCACCTACTTTAAATCCTTCCATGGGTCCCTAGAGTCTTCAGGACAAAGTCCAAACACCTGTGCATGGCATACAAGGCCCTTCACTATCCAGGCACTAGCTACTTCTCCACACTCACCTCTTGCAATGATCTCACATCTCACATTCTGGCTGAACCAAACTTCTGGTGATTTCCTGAACACCTCTATGCTGTTTACCCTTCTATGTTCCCACATGGTGTTCCCTTTGCTCCCTTTTCTCATTTTTTGGGCAAAATTCTACTCTTATTCCAAGACAATTTGATTTTTATTTCCATTTTGCAGTCCTTCCTAAGTCCCTCAGGCAGACTTAGTTGTTTCTTTCTCTATGCTAGCTTGTCATCTTGCACTTACCTTCATTACAATAATCATCACTTCACATTATATTTGACATTTTACCTGTTAAGCAAGTTCCTTGAGGTCAGGGACCATTTGCTATTTATCTCTATATACCCAGTGTATACCTAGTGCATAGTGTACCACTTTGCCCATACAATTTGCTCATTTTCCCCTCCATTAATATCACTGCTCTCTGTCTCAGCAGAGGGAGGAATTTATTTTTCTTCCTGCAACATTTGGCTAAAATGCATTTTATCCATTAAATTTTCCCTAATCACATTTACTTCAGTCTAATCACTCCTTCATTTTATCATGTCCTCCGTGCTTGCAGAAGAGCCCTCCAACAAACATATTTGTGCTTTAATGATTTAGATTCTATTATTGCTTCTAGCCCGACCACTCTAAAACATTTCAGGATCATCTGCTGAAGTCATCCATAGTGGTGTGTTTTTTTAACTAATTTCTATTAAGACACTTATTTTTATGCTTGGAGAAGTAGTCAGACATTGAATCTTGCTCTTCCCAAACCAAATACCATTTCAATGAGCAACATGAGCAGAAAGGGGAGAATTCCAAGCCACCTACGGTTTGAGCTCTAGGACTTCTGAAAGTTACTGGAGCAAAGACCTGGTGGCAAGATGAAAAGCCGAAATTCCCCAAACTAAGGGAAGCCTTTCCCTCTCTTCCAGCTCATCTCCTTTCTTTTTTCTTTCTCTTAATGCTAAACAGCCATGCCACCCAGCCCCTTAAAAGGCTTGAGAAGAGCCAGAAAGAAATCAATCTGCCCATGGAGCTTCTGGGATGGACCAACCCATTGTCCTGCAGCAGTTCTGGAGGGGAGGAAAACAGATGGCACACGAAATAGCCAGGAAAATGCTTTAATGTGCTCCATGCCCTAAAAGTTAACAAGAAGACTAAAAAAGTAAACACAGAAGGGCTATACTACATTCATCTGTGCTCCCTGTACTGCACGCTGTGTTATAAATACTCCTCTTTCTCTCTCGATACTGGGTTGTCCCTAGCTAGACTAATAAAAGTTTCTGGAGGTCATCAAAAAAATGTGTTTCTTTTGTAACCCCCAAATGACCTACCACACTGAGTACATGGCGTTTGCTCAAGAAATGTTGTTGCCTGACTGATTACTAAGTATTTAACCATTTTTCTTCCCCTCAATATTTTCCGGAATGCTTATTTATTCACAAAACCATGCAGACTTGGAAGCCAAGAGGAACTATTCATCTGTTGGTATACATTTTCCCTTGGCTATGCATTAAACAGAGATTTCCTTTGGAAATGTAAACAAAGGATGCCTGATGAGACCGGACAAAGAACTATATATAGAGATCAAGTGGCCAGAGTAGCAAGGTCAGAGCATGCCCTTCCTTAACCAGATTAAAGGAGTCTTGGGCCTGCCTCTCCCTCCTTCCCATGTTCTCCAGCCCCGACAGAAAATATTTTCCAGCTGCCTATCCACTGAATTCTGAAAGCTGGGCAGTGACTCTAACAGGCTGCATTACCAAAGAATTCAGCTAACAAATCTGTGGTGATCCTAATCTCTGTTTCTGTAATAATAGGAAGACTGCAGCTTTGTTTACTTTCTGAGGAGAATAGAGAACAGGGAGAAAGAACCAGGAGAGGGAGGCAGTATTTATGGCTCTTTTATGAAAAGTCAATCTGTGACAAAAACATTTGCAGACAATCAGGAAGGGGAACAGGTTTGGCAGGAAAATAGCCTATTCTAGTTTTCTCAGAAGTGCCTTAGCTGGTATCCTCCACCCCCGCCCGATGTGAAATGCCTGGTTTACACTGTGAATATAGTCATTCCCAATAGACAAATCTGGATTAGATAAAATGAAAAAAATTCAAACCACCCCTTAATGTCTGGCTTACATGAAAGTATCCTACTATTTATTTCATTTTATAAAGTACTTGTAAGCGTTTATGAAGTCTCAAATCTCTTCTTTAACTGCATTTCTAATCCCGGGGCTTGTCTTGAAGCCTTCTGGACACACAGGCTCTGTGCTGAACGAACATAATAAGTACCCTGGGTTCACCCTATTATTATGGGGAAGTTAGGGCACACCCCTAACCTTTCAGAAGGGATGATGTCATAGAGCACAGCCATGGCCTTCCATAAACCATCCTGTAGGGCCCCTGTCAAAGATAGAATCCTAAACTGAATAAGACCATGGAGTTAACTCCCAAAATACACTCTCGCCCTTGACATGTAATGCAGTATCTCAAGATTCTTTCCCAATTCTCAGTTAACATTTCAATTCCATTGTCTGTATTTCTTGCACATGTGTATCCACATCAGGGTGGATTTGTATAACATGTAAGCCCCCAGAGGGTAAATACTGTGTCTATGCTGTTTTCTTTGTACCTGGTACAGTGCTATGCATAAGTAAGTATTAATAAAAGGTGACCTTCTGTGTACCAGAGCAGACAATTGGCCGAGGATTAGTAAGCATCCCTGAGGGAGTCTCTTAAACCCTTCCTTTGCTGGTTGCCATGGGGCTGCTTTTCCCACCTACTTTGCTTACATTTGGCACCACTAGTGTTATCTCCTGAAGGCTCAAGTAGGAATACTAACTTCAGAAAGGCACTGTGAAAACATCACCTATAACCTAGAGGACCAGGATGAGTCCTCCTCCACTAACACAATGATGCACTGTTTTATGAGACTAGCTCCTTGCCACTTGAAAAGAGTAGGGCCCTGAATCATAAAGGTTTGATTGGTGCGATGGGCTGGGAAAGGTTGGAACAGGGCTATGTTTGGGTGAGGCTGGCCAGAGTGATAAACTCCCTGGGCGGGGGCGGTGCAGGGGGGTGGGATGATAAGATGTTAGAGAGGTGCTAAAGTGAATAAGCAATGAAAATAAACTGCTTACTTTGCTAATTTGACTACAACTTGCTCTCTACTTAAATAACTTTTTGATGAGCATGAGGAAGTGATGATTACAATTTCTAACCACATTTTATTCACCGTGAGATGTTGCCCCACCCTCAATCATGTAAATTCTAAACCAAGGGATTTCTTATCTTGTCTCCTGCTCACAATACTTCCTTGTCTCTTCACCAGTGTGGGTTTCTTATACTGTAATCTAACAGCATAATCAGAAGCTTTGATAGAGTAGAACATAAAGGGAACCTGAATAGCTGAAAACCACTTTAAAATGCCTTGTTTTGCTTCTCCCCTCTTGGAAAGGATGAGACCGAAGAGAAAAAGAAAAGAATAAAGAAAGCAACCATTCACAGAATCACGACTTGAGAAATCTGGAAGTGACACTGAAGGTCATGTATTCAGTTCAATCCCTCATTTTATAGGTAAGGACACTGAAGTTGAGAGGCTAGATGACTTACTCAAGTTCATATTACCGGTTAATGACAGAGTCAAGTTCAGAAACCAACTTTCCAACTTACATTCCAGCATTCTTTCTTTCCATTCTTTATGCTTCTTCCTAAACTCCCCACCCCATTCCATGATCTCACACCTGAGTTTAACTGATATCCTGTGTACTCTACCTATAGCACCAGTCTCTTCCACAAATGGAGTGCCCAGCAGGGATTAAATTGCTATGGTATGCTCATCATACAACAACAATCTACTTTAAGAAACCCAATACTTTAAGATATTCAAACAATCAGGAGTGATTACTTATATAAGAAGATTATTTGCCTTATAAGAAGACTCTCCACATTCTCTTAAATAGGACTCCCCAGGAGGTATTAAGAGATGAGATCTTAATAAAATTATTTTATTGCTTAAAATAAAATAAACTTGAACCATTACATTTTCTGTCATACAAGTAAGATTAGAACTAGACTATCAGGTTTATAAACAGAAACATTTTTATCCAACCACCGCCCATGAGGAGTCCTGTATAATATTTTACCCGACCCTGTTTACACTTTAAGCCCTACCTACCATCACCTCTTCAACAAAAGCAACACAAAACCAAATGCTATGGCTGAAGTTTCACACTCTTGCAAAAAAGAGAGAAATAACGTCTTTGTTTTATTATGTCCACTTATGAAGAGGTCGACTCCTCTTGTAGGCTCTGTTCTGAGATCTGATGTAGATAACCTCATATGGTACAACACTTGATAATTCACAGATAACTCTAACACAGATACCATTTGTTGATGACAAGAATAAGTGGAAAGGCGATGAGTGAGGACCAGGTAAGGTGCATGGGGAAGAAGGGAGGAGAGGTTAGGAAGAGGAGAAGCAGTTCTGATGATATTCTTATAGAAACAATATTGCACTGAACAAACCTCGCTCTACCCTGAGGACCTGGGGTTCCCAACTTCCCTTACTCCCTAGCAATCTTTTTAAAGAGCTAGGATGTTCAGTCTGATGAAGAAAGAAACACACTTCATGTTGGATTCTCACACCACCTGCTATTGGAAAAGGAGAAGGGATTGCCCCTGGGACTGATGTCTCTCCAACCCACCACCACCACTTATTATTATTTTTTAAACAATAGCTATCTGCCACTTTTCTTGAAACAAGCATCCTAAAGGAATGAGACTTCTTAAAATTATTATTCAGCCCTTCACTCCAAATGTCCGAGCTACACTCTGACAAAACAAGTCCCCCCAGAAGGATCGCCTGATCCAGGTTCTTTGAAAGAATGACAGATGTTTCTGTTACATACCTCAACCTGCTGGCAGATCTGTATTAGCTTGGCCATTTGATTTTCTAGTTCACTGTTGCGCTTAACCAGGTTGGTGAGGTTCATCTCCAGAGTTTGCTGCCATCACGGAGTATGAAGCCAGAGGGAAACAGGGAAGAGGGGAAAAAAGAAGAAATGTTCAATGAGTTTGAGACCCAGTATCACGTGGAAATCAGTCAGTCAGTAAACAAATATTTCAAAGATTCGTTGCACATGGGCCAAGCACTGTTCTAGGTGCCAAGTAATAATGCTGTACATTTGCTCCAGACTGTCATTATTGGGGAAAAGATAACATTCATGACTTTGTGAATGTAGGAATTTAATAACATTAAAGCAACTTTATGTTTTCTATAATATTTTTTAACTTTTAAAAGTACTTCATAGGGGCTTCCCTGGTGGCGCAGTGGTTGAGAGTCCGCCTGCTGATGCAGGGGACACGGGTTCGTGCCCCGGTCCGGGAGGATCCCACATGCCGCAAAGCGGCTGGGCCCGTGAGCCATGGCCGCTGGGCCTGCGCGTCCGGAGCCTGTGCTCCGCAACGGGAGAGGCCACAACAGTGAGAGGCCCACGTACCGCAAAAAAAAAAAAAAAAAAAGTATTTCATAGTCAATATCTCATTTTGCCCTCATAGTAATCCTGTGACATAGGGAGAACAGATTTTATTCTCTTTTTTACAGATGAGTTGACTAAGAAAACTATAATTTATTGAGCAATTACTACTTGCCAGACACTATGCTAGGCAATTTCATACATATCATTTAATAATCATGACAGTCTATGAAGTAGGAGATGTCAGCATTTTACAGATGAGAGAACTGAGCTGCAGAGTGGGCTTAAAGTGTTTTGCACAGTCATATAACTAGTATGTAGCAAAGCTAGGACTGGAATCCAGGTCTCTAGTCTTCAGATACAGCTTTGCCCCAGTATTCCATGATTTTTTTGTCTTTGTTTGATAACACTTTATATTTATCAGTAGGTTCCTTCAGAAAAAAAGATGGCATTTTCAGTGTGGAATTCATCAAAATCTAGCATTGTATCTCACAGCTTCCCTCCTTTGGCACTAAGCGATAGCCTACAGAAATGCCAGACTTCAAAATGCAAAGCCTAGCTGTATGTATCAAGACAGGACATCCATTGTTTACTGTTGTTTACTGGGACATAGATCCTTTTAGGGAAACATTAGCAGCGCTTTGCAAATCTGTTTATTATAACATAAGTTAAAACAGTACTAAGACCTCCTCGCATATTTTCAGTTGAGCAAGCTACTCTCTTACATTCCTCATGTGAAAAAAACAGAATGTTATTCACTCTAGATTGGTAATGGGCTTTTTTTATTCCTCCTCATTTCCAAGTCTTCAGCTCTGACGGCTGCTTCTTCCAGGACCTGCCCCAATATCCACTCCTCTCTCACTCACCATCCCAACATCCCCACAAAGTCTGTTCCAAATGGAATACCCCAACTTCCTGGTCCTTATTCTGCTAGCACAGCATTCCTTCCCTTGGTTGTGTTCATTACTTCATTGCTGTCTCCATGGTTCCTATGGTTCATAGTTGTTCAAAGTGCATGTTTTGGGCAGGGCGGGCGGGGGAGAGAGGGGGCAAGGGATAGTGGGAAGAAGGGGAGAGGACTCGTGTTGGCCCCTTTCTTCTCTGCTAGGTAGCTGTGGCTCCTTAGTACCCTTGGCGCTGTCCCATGAATCCATCCCAGAGGAGTATTCCCACAGATATATGTATTTCTAGGACAGGCAGTCTGATCTCACTTGTTCTCAATCTGGATTATGAGAATCAGCTTAATCTCTGCTTCTGGCCAGATCTCGCTTGGTTTCTTTGGCTTTATGCCCATGGGAGTGATTTTTTCACCATTTATTCCATTTTTCTTGGCTTGGATACAGTGTCTCCCCTGGCCTTCTTTAACCCCACCACCATCTCAATCTGTGGTCTTCTCCTTAGCAAGGAAAAAGGGAGAGTAAAAGGAAAAACAAAGCGCCGTAATTGTTGATTTGGACATGAGTTCTAAGCTAAGTAGATGTCAGGGGGAAAAAAAGAAATGGCAGTTCGGAGATTTAATACAAAAGATACTTCATTTCTACTTAATACAAAAGGTATTGAGCACCTACTCTATTCAAGGTGCTTTGACTTCAGCGATAAAGAGGAGGTGAAATTATGCTGGGTCTTGAAGGATAAGCAGGATTTTAATAGACAGAGATGGAGGCAGGCAGGGCGTTCCAGGCACAGGGAGAAGCATGAGCAAAAGTAAAAGGGAATAAAGCATAGGACACATCCAGGGAACAGAGGTGAGTTTGACTAGAACAGAGGGTACAAGAAAATAGAGGAGCACAGGCTGGAAATGGAGACAGAGGCCCTGTTATGAAGGTCTTAAATGTCTAGGTGAGGAGTCTGTACCTATTTTTGAAAGCAGTAGGGGTTTACCAAAGGCTTTTGGATCGATCTCTTGATCATTATGTAGTGTCCTTCTTTGTCTCTTCTAATAGTCTTTATTTTAAAGTCTACTTTGTCTGATACGAGAATTGCTACTCCAGCTTTCTTTTGGTTTCCATTTGCATGGAATATCTTTTTCCATCCCCTCACTTTCAGTCTGTATGTGTCTCTAGGTCTGAAGTGGGTCTCTTGTAGACAGCATATATATGGGTCTTGTTTTTGTATCCATTCAGCCAGTCTGTGTCTTTTGGTGGGAGCATTTAATCCATTTACATTTAAGGTAATTATCGATATGTATGTTCCTATTCCCATTTTCTTCACTGTTTTGGGTTTGTTATTATAGGTCTTTTCCTTCTCTTGTGTTTCTTGCCTAGAGAAGATCCTTTAGCATTTGTTGTAAAGCTGGTTTGGTGGTGCTGAACTCTCTCAGCTTTTGCTTGTCTGTAAAGGTTTTAATTTCTCCATCAAATCTGAATGAGATCCTTGCTGGGTAGAGTCATCTTGGTTGTAGGTTTTATTGAGCAAGATTATGACATAATCAGGGCTGCATTTATGAGATCAACCTATGTGGGGCAGACTAAGACAGGAGAGCCTGGGGGCAGGGGCACTGGTTAGGAGGAGAGTGCAATATGCAAAGCAGTTGGTAATGCAGATCTAGGCCAAGCTAAGAGGATAATCGAGAGAAACACGTTTCAAGAAAGGATTTGTCACTCTCAGATATGCAGAGAGCGCAAGAAATACGAGGCCTGAGTAAAGGCAGCTGGATTTGGTAATTAGAGGTCACTGGTGACCTTTGGAAAAGGAGTTTCAGTAGAGTTTTGGAAGCAAATGCCAAACTGTACAGGGTTAGTGAGTATGTCAATAGTGACGATGTGGAGGCTACAAGTCTGGACTCCTCTTCAAAAATTCGAACGTAAGGTGAATATGATGGAGCTGTAGTTTGATGAAAAGGTCCAGCTCAAGTTAGAGAGTGGGCATGTGTAACGGGCCCAATCAGTTTGTGATTTCCTCCCGCAGAGTGGTCCAGATTCCTAGATCAGTGGAAATTCCATGTCTCACAAATGAGTTTATGGACATATTAGGTAAATATAATGTAGATTGAGGAACTCAGAGCAGATACAGTGTAAGAAATCTGTGTTTCAACTGTAATGTGTTTTCTTTCAAACATGGGATTCCAAGGGGAGAATGTTTTCTAACAAGTGTATGCAACCTGTTGCAACACTTGTCATGAAACTGATATCTTATAAATAATTCATAATGCAGAGCAGGACTAAGATCCCTGCTGTGTGTTCCTCATTTGTGGCCCACAACTGAGACTCACAGCTTCTGTAAAGCCACTGAAAACAAAAATTAGGGCTGAACACATAATTTGGGGTCTGGTTAGACTAAGGACCTTGGGTCTCCATCACAACATTATGGCAAATGGTTATTTTGCTCTGGCCCCCTAGCAATTTGCAGAATGCCAGCACATTTTAGCAATCCAGAACTAGAACTGACAAGATGACTCTAATTTCATCTTTACTTCATTAATATGAAAAGGCTTTGAAAAATAAATCTTTGGCTAATGAAAACACCATCTGTTGATGGCTTTTTGCCACTGTTTTCTTACATTACGAGACATAATTTGAGGGAAACACCGAACATTTACTTACTCACTTCCTATTCATTTACCAGGAATTAAAGCCTCCTCTCAAGCTGGAATTGATTCTCAATAATCAACATATGCAAAGGGAAGCAGAGAATTGAAGCAATTATGCAGTTGATTTCCTCACCCTTCCTTATCATGCTTAGCCCTGACGAATCATTTCAAACTAGAAATTCTGGGCCACTCTAGGTATGAATTTCATTGATTTGGCCAAGTAATTATCATGTCTATACGCAGACTAAGTAAACAAAAAGGGTGTGTGTGTGTGTGTGCAAAATTTTATGTAAAACTAAACACGTCTCTTGGTTGTGTTGTTGTGGTGGTTGCTTGGTTGTGAAGAACCGGTTTGCTGTGTTCTTTTCTCATGCAGTCCACTTAGTGACTGAGCCAGGCTCCTTCTGCCCAAGCCTAGTTAGTGCAGCTTTCTCAGAACACTTGAACTGTGACAACGAGAGAGCCCAAGTGGCAGGGGAGATTGGAATGGAGATATCTGCCGGGAGGAAACTGGACAGGAGGTTGGCAGGGAGAGCAGGATGAAGCTCCCATTTCCTGCTGCAGGAGGTTAGCTCTGGGCCCTCCTGTGCTTCCCTGTGTGAAGGTTAGAGAAGCCATTTCAGCTATGAAACTGTGAGACCCTCCACACCTCCAGGTGGCTACATTGTTAGAGCTCTCACAAAACTGTACATGTGTCTAAACAGCACAAAGTGAGGGGGGGAAGATTTGGCTGATTTGCATAATTGAGATTTTAAAAGGCCCAAGTTAGCTAAATTGGCAGTCTACACTGATTCCATTTTTATCCAAGTTCCACTTCATTTGTGTCATATAGACTTGGCCTGTTTGTGTTCTGTTATACCCTCCCCAAAGAGGAAAATGTTTTGCTATTTCTGAGAAAGCTAGGCACAGGCTATTTTTCTTCCAGACAGCTTCCCATAAAAAGAAATGGCTTCACTAACACTCTCAAATAATTGCTGGGGTTTTTTTTTCCACTTCTTTAGACACAGGTTATTTCAGATAACTTTCTCATTGGCTCCCTGAAGAAAACTAGCTACATGTCCAAACACCAGCTCTTCAATGAAGCCAGAGAGTCCCCTTATGGCACACACTTGACTGTGTTCTTCATATGTCACGCTCCAGGAAGGCACATGCATTCACACATGTATGAGCACACTTACATACACCTACCTGACACAGCGAGTCTTGAAGCCTAAAAAGGGGTCAGAGCCTTTCTGTTTGTTCTATTGAAACATGTTTTATTGCCATTGAATGCCTATATTCTCTCTTACTTTCGACAAGGTACAAGGCGAACATTATCTAAAACTAGACAAGATCCCAACTGTTTTGATGTGGGAATTGAACCTTGAAGGTTTCGAAAAGAAGTGAAGGGAAGAAGGGCCAACCCACCCCAAACCCGAGCCTCCCCAATTGACAGAAGACAACTTCATCTTTAAAAATACTCGGAGCCAGTGACCCCATTACTATTCTTTAATAAGCTCTTTTTTGACATCTTGTCTATTCACTGATGTTCCCAGCTCTTCCAAAAGCCAGCAGCCAAAATCTTAGCACACTTTTGGGGTCACATTCTGCCTTCTTTTTTTAACTGCTTGTCTTAAAATACTTACTTTGCTTTTGCTTCAGTCTGTCACTTTATGTATCAATTACATATGGCCTTTCAACAGCAGAACACACCATCTGGTCCACAAACTGAAGCCCACACCCTTATGCCTGAGTTTATTCTTTCCCCAAACATTTATTCGCTGTTGTATAGACACGGGCTATGTCCCAGAATGAGATGCAGGTGACATACTGGAGGTATGAGGTCTACTCTACCTCAGGTTTGCTGGGGATCACCAGACTGGTCTTCAAGCCAGGTGAAACAGGTGGCCAGCCCTCCTCTTCTCAGAAGGTTCTGAAATCATCCAGCAAAGACACACCCTCTCCCAGTCCCCTTATCAGAAATGTTACACAAACAATCCCACATTCTTTTCTTTTCCCTCTGTTCAGTTGCATAGCATGGTTAAATCTCTAGCTTAAATGTATAAATTATTATGTGGACCTTTGAAAAGAAAACCTATACTAAAAACCTAAATCCAGTGTTCATTTTGATAATATTGAGCTGAAACCACTCTACTTTCCCGGAGGCCTCCATATCGTATTCCACTTGCACGATTCCTCTTCGGTTCCTGCCTCTCATACACATCCTCCCCTTTCTCCTTCACTTGCCCTTCCTCTCTGTCTACCGTCTAGACCAGGAATGTGCTGCAAGGCTCACCCCTCAGCCTTCATTCAGCTCCCTACTGCCTGGCTCTACCTCCACGCTAAAGACCCTCAAACCTATGTCTCTGGCCCTGATCCTTCGGCCACCACAAAGGCCTGAATTTCAACCCCTTCCGGAACACTTGCCCTTTCAGTTCTGAGAGTGCCCCATGCTCTATCTCCACCAGATATTTGAACAGACTATTTTCTCTGGACTAGAACACTCCCTGTCCCTGACCCCATCCCTGTCCCCCAACTAGGAGGGACACCTAAAGTCTCTAACGCCACCCAAAGTCTCTTCTGATGCCCCTCCTATGAGCTCTCTCTCTCACACACACACACACACACACGCCCCGTGCCTCCACTGCCACAGGACTCACCACACTGTCTTGTAACTGTGTCCTCATTCGTCTGCCTCTGCACCTCCACCAGGGTTGGGATGTGCTGTCTTTATCACTGGAACCGCAACCCCTTTTCTAGTGCTTGGCACCTTCAGACTCAAGTCTGAAGTCATCGCCGAAAACTGCTAGTCCCTTCTTAATTTCTCTATTTCTGTAACCGATACCACCATTCTTCAAGACATCTCATCCTCAAAAATCATTTTTTAATTCTTTCTCTCCATCATCTATAACCACTACAGTCGTTCTCCAAGTCCTGTTAATTCTTTCTTCACAGTCTCTCTCCAGTTGGCCCTCTTCTCCAATGAATTCATTTATGATTCCCTGCTTTTGAGCCCAATGACTTCCTTTCACTGACCCTTCCTCTGTGCTTCAGAGAACCCTGTGCAAACCTCTGCCATGGCACTTACTATACTGAATTCGAAGATGTTCTTACCTATCTCCCTTACTGAGCTTTGAGCTCAGTAAGGCGGGCACTGTGCCTTAGTTCCTGTGTCCCCAGCTCCTACTACAATGACTTGAACAATTTAAGTGTTTAATAAACAAAGTGCATGTTCATTAATTGTTTTTTAAATGAATGAATGGGCCCCTGGCCTAACACCCTGGGGCTACAGTTTAACTTCCTGTCTGGTCCATCTTCAGGGGAGATAAAGAACAAGAGAGTACCTCATTATATCAACCCTTTATGAACTTGAGTGCCATTATCACATTTTCCCCTTTAAACCTCACTTCTTTGGGTTCAATAATTCTTGTTTCCTTAATCTTTCTTCACCTATATTATATTTCTGTAACATGTTCTCTTGCCCAATAATAACAGACAGGATTTTCATCCACCCAAGAACAATCTCTGAGTCAATGTTTTGTAAGCTGTTCTCAGACTGATGATTGTTAGCTCTTTCAGATGTTGATGAGGAGGAGACTTGGGACAAAAGAAATAAAAGAAAAACAGAAAGATAAGAACACAGGTAGTTGGAGTATCCACTAGCTAAACTTGCTCTCAAACCTAAGAAACAACAGAAAACATCTTCCAACACAGAGTCCTGTTAATACCATGTGAGAGTAGAGCCAGAGAATCAATATAATTATTGGAGGGGGGAAAGGGGGGTTCAAATGAGTCTTAGCACACAGTTCGAGTAGAAATGGAATAATATGCATTTTTTACCCTCTCACACACATACAAAACATGTACAGATTTATACATATTATAAGTAATGGGGAGCAAGTCTTGGACAATTAAGAGACCACAGAGAAGCAAGATCTACAAGCAAGAATGATTTTACTATTGTTGAGCTGAAGGCTGGTTTTGCTGAAAAGACCCCATGACAGATATTACACCCACCCCATGCACACGTGTCCACCACCATACCTTAGAGAGTCCAAATCTAGACACAAATGCTTTGCTCTTATAATATTTAGCTACTGTGATTCAGTACCTAAGTGAGTGAAAGTGAGAAACAACTTTTTCTGTTCCCTCAGCTACGGTAACCCACCCTGGCCTCCACTGAAGATTTGTCTCACCATGAGGCTCATTTATTAGGGAGATCCCTAGTCTCAGGACAGGTTCTCCTGAAGTCCTAACTCTCCCTAGGGTGACCACAGAAAACCTGCCCTACACTCATGGCCCCCTCACACCCAAGTTACCCACAGATAAGCCCACAGAAGACTAACACAGGCACTCCTCCTCACACACAGTGACACACATTTATAGATACACATAGACGCACACAGATTAAATTCTCAGCCACTCACCCATGCAGAAATACACACACTCGTATATAATGGCACATACAGATGTATGCAAATATGCCCTCCCAACCCAGTCTCTCATAAAGATATTTCTCCTTCCCTTATACTCATATTCATACTGGTTCCGAAACAGTCAAATGTCCATTGGTAGATAAGTTGAGAGGGTATCTGTTTTGGCAGACAGGAGTGGGTAAGTAGACAAACAACTGGGAGAAGGGTGGTGGCCGAGTGAGAATGGGTGGGTAGATGATAGAGTGACTGAGTAGGAAGAAGGACAAGTGACCAACTATGATAAGATTCTAGAATATCATATTTTCCAACCTGTTGACTCTCGTTGTGGTTTTCCTTTGAATATTCTCCAAGTCTCATATCTCCCTTCTCTTTGGCAATCTTTGGCTCTCTCTGTCTCAGTCTCTCTTTGTGTGTGTGGTGTGTGTATTTTATTTTCCCATAACAAAAAGCTTACTCTAATACCAGGTAATATTTTATAACAACAAGACCCCTGATAGGTAAATGTAACTACATTTAAGAATTATTTGTACGACTTCCCTGGTGGTCCAGGGATTAAGAATCCGCCTGCCAATGCAGGGGACATGGGTTCAATCCCTGGTTGGGGAACTAAGATCCCACATGTCGCGGGGCAACCAAGCCCGAGACACAACTACTGAGCCCATGTGCTCTAGAGCCTGCGCGCCACAACTAGAGAAGCCTACACACCACAATGAAGAGCCCACGCACCACAAGGAAGAGCCGGCATGCAGCAATGAAAGATCCTGCATGCCGCAGTGAGATCCCACGTGTCGCAACTAAGATCCAATGCAGCCAAAGAAAGAAAGAAAGAAAGAAAGAAAGAAAGAAAGAAAGAAATATTTTAAAAAAAGAAACAGACATTTCCAATATCTTAAAAAAAAAGAATTATTTGTAGTAATGAATTTGTGGAAATGTAATGAGATAAAGAAAATGTACTTGTTTATTCCTTTCAGGAAATTCCTCTATTCCCCCTGGTTTTCATCAGCTATATTTTTGGCAGGCTGTGGGCATGGAAATGTGAAGCCATCACTCTCAAAGAGAATTACAATAATCACATCTGATTTATACAGATGTCACCATGGGGTTAGGCAGTTGGAAAATCCAGCAATCAAAATGGATAGGCACCTAAAATTAAGGACATGTCGTACTTTTGCTAACACTGTGGTTTTGAACATTATCAGTAGTTCACAGGAGATTTTTCTCCCCAGACTTCTAAGGTATTCATAATGGTAAGACAGCGTTATATCTTATGATTATGGAAACAAGCTATAGATGCTGGTATACTTACTGCAAATCCATTACAAAGATTTAATTCACTTGGATTTCTTGAGCATATACTATGTGTGCTAGACACTAAGGAAGACATTGGAGAAATAAAAGACACTGTGCCTGGCCCCCAAAGAATTTATGGTAAAACTGGGGTATGTTGGAGCGGCCTTGTGGGATTTTAATTGAGCACTAAAGAATAGGTAGGATTCCTAAGCAGGCCAAGAGAACAGTATGAGTGAAAGTTAAGAGTCAGGAAAGGGAGTAGTATGTTTAGCAGACAGTTAGGTTAGACTGGACAGGTGAAGGTAACATGTTTGAGAGTGGCAGGAAGAAAAGACAGCTGGGCAAGCATGAGAACCAAGTTGTACAGAACTTGGAATATTGAGTTGAGATCTGTCACCAATAGAGAGTCACCCAAATTTGACTTCTTTTATAAAGCCACATTTATTAATACAATAATATCAGTCTTTTCTAAGGGGAGGAAGTCATGTGACAATGAAAACTCTAAAATGTGAAGCACTAGAAACGCAACACAGATCATGAACTAAGATATATATTGGGAGTAGTAAATGAAAAGTGATAGAGAAAATAGTTACTCTGATAGGCCTTACAACTGTAATAACTGTCATAAGCACAATTATTCTTTCAATTGAAGAACCACTGAAGGATATTTAGGTAAACTGGACTATTAACTAAGGATAATAAACTATACTAAGTATCCCAAACCCTCTAGTCCATTTTGAGTACATGTTAAGATGACAGGCTGGCTTCTGGTTATTCTGACCTTTCATCTATAATGTAATGATCTGTTTATTCTTTACTGAACAAATAAATATTAGAGACCACTAATCCTAATCAGGGATTAGTAAAAAAAAAAAAAAGTGTAGTTATAAACGCCAACAATGAATCTCCAGAACTAAAAGTACAAACAAACACTGTATCAGTCACTGGCCAGAAAGTCAAACCCCTTTCCCTACTCCTGTAGGACTCCCGTGCTCCTCTCAGGGCCAGGGGAGTATACTCAAGGCCATCTCCCCTATAGCTTCTGACAGCTGGCTTTCTCCTTTCTCCTTGGGGAAGAATCAAGCAGATTAAGGGGATAATCCTAAATGCTTTCCTAAATTAAAATTAACTCAAAGAAGTGAGGATATGTGACACTAAAAGTCAGACTTCCTCTCTGCTTAATGCGGAGAACTAATATCCTTTTATACTTGGCACCAAACCAAAGTGACTCCTACCCCCACTCCATCCCCCTCTCACACAAGCAGCACCTCCCTCTCCCCCCTCAAAGCCCAAGATGTTCCAGACAACATAACAAACCACACGGTTGGGAATGATTCATATGTTTCCACTCTCCGTCCAAAAATGAGCAAAGAAGTTTCCACTTAATTTATAATCTGAATTTTCTGCACATTTCCTAAAAACTTAAAGGGGAACGATTCAAAACTTGGCCTCTCTTTCTCCAAAAATTACTGATTAGTTACAGAGTAAAGGATCTTTTGGTAAAATACTTTTGTGTTCCATCTATCCCTGGAGACAAGGACTATAGCTGCACGATGCCAAATATCTAATCAATCATCCAATGTTTTCATGTTTTCGGATGTTTTCAAAAAGCTGGTGCTCTGTAGATACAGGCTTATTCTATCCAGTCTTTTGTTATCTCAACAGTACATATGGATACAGATTTTTCTGTTTGGAATATTTCTCAAGGCCAATGCCTTATTATAGTTCCAACACCTGCAAATATTTGGCAAGAGATTGTTCTACCTCTCCATGTCCCCCACTCTTCCTGCACCCCGCCCCCAACTCTTGCCATTAAAAAACTCTAAGTTTATACTATGTCTTTTCCTTGACGCTGTTAACCGTTTATCTGTGACCCATGAAATGTGCAGTTGCTGGAGCATAAAAGTAAGCTTCAAATCACATTTCATAGGGAAAATTTAGGTCCATAACAAAGTGACAGCAGGCTGCAATAGAAAGCAACTCAGCTCTAGAAGCTGAGTTCCAGTTCCAGTTCTGGGACTTTGACCAAATTGCTTAACCTCTCAAAGCCTCCATTTATACCACTTTAAGGCGTAGGGCTTCAACTAGACCAAGTCCAAGGCCTACCATCTTAGGAGTCTAAGAATTGCAGCCACTAGATGACATGATACTATACATAGAGAATCCTAAAGACTCTACCAGAAAACTACTAGAGCTAATCAATGAATTTGGTAAAGTAGCAGGATACAAAATTAATGCACAGAAATCTCTGGCATTCCTATACACTAATGGTGAAAAATCTGAAAGAGAAATTAAGGAAACACTCCCATTTTACAATTGCAACAAAAAGAATAAAATACCTAGGAATAAACCTACCTAAGGAGGTAAAAGACCTGTACTCAGAAAACTATAAGACACTGATGTAAGAAATCAAAGATGACACAAACAGATGGAGAGATATGCCATGTTCTTGGATTGGAAGAATCAACATTGTGAAAATGACTCTACTACCCAAAGCAATCTACAGATTCAATGCAATCCCTATCAAACTACCAATGGCATTTTTCACAGAACTAGAACAAAAAATTTCACAATTTGTATGGATACACAAAAGACCCTGAATAGCCAAAGCGATCTTGAGAAAGAAAAATGGAGCTGGAGGAATCAGGCTCCTGGATTTCAGACTACACTACAAAGCTACAGTAATGAAGACAGTATGGTACTGGCACAAAAACAGAAATATAAATCAATGGAACAGGATAGAAAGCCCAGAGATAAACCCACACACCTAGGGTCAACTAATCTATGACAAAGGAGGCAAGGATATACAATGGAGAAAAGACAGGCTCTTCAATAAGTGGTGCTGGGAAAACTGGACAG
>NW_020172466.1:585173-598612 GCF_003031525.2 Neophocaena asiaeorientalis asiaeorientalis | reverse complement strand
TGTGACCACCTAGAGGGGTGGGATAGGGAGGGTGGGAGGGAGACGCAAGAGGGATGAGATATGGGGATATATGTGTATGTATAGCTGATTCACTTTGTCATACAGCAGAAACTAACACACCATTGTACAGCAATTATACTCCAACAAAGATGTTAAAGAAATAAATAAATAAAAATATAAAATGGGAAAAAAAAAGAATTGCAGCCACTGAGATTGTTGCTCTGCAGTCTTGATATGAATGAGAATATCACCCTTAGTGAAATCAACAAACATTAAAATTTGTACAAATTTATAAATATTAAATGTAAATAAAAAATCAAAAACAGCACAAACCATTGTCAATGTGACTCTCAATATTGTTTTCAATAAATTACAGAAGGGAAAATGTATCCTATTCTGAGTATTACTGCCCTCACCAACATCATAATTTTTACATATGTTACAATGACTTTTCCATAGCATGGCAAGAGGAAGATCTCCACTCTTTTATTGCCTTCCTTCCATCCCATCTGGGTCTTCCTTCCAGCTTGGCTTATATATCTAGGCCTGATTTTGGAGTGGTAATCTTATTATTCAGTTAAACATTTTATTTTTCTGGAATTTCTGTTAAGTAGCTTCTTAAGAGAAATCAAGCCACATCGCAGACAGGCAATGGGACTAAAACAATTTTGCTGGATCTGACATTTGTTAACATCAACGTGAGGTAGTAGTGCTTTAAAAAAATAGGCACTTAGACTTGCATATCGATACTATGCTGGCACAACAACTTCAGAAAACTCTGGCCACCGAACAGGAACTTCCCAGGCAGAGACTGCAAACAAGCACTTCAAAACGAACACTGGCACAAAATATGATACTGGATTAAATATTTATTGCCTTCAGTTTAAATTTTTAGTTCAGGTATTTGATTATCCCTCCTAACTTCGTGGTACACCGAAGTCCCTTTTTTGGCTGTTTGTTTTGTTTTGCTCTGTTTTTTAAGGCAGGTTTAGAATTAGCCCCCTCTTAAGGGCTTGGTGGCAAATGGTAGTGGCCAGTACCAAAACTTTGCTTATTTAGTGTACTGAGTTTGCAAACACATACACTACTGTCCCCCACAAAAACCTCTCACCTACACAGATACACTCAGACACCTCCACCCACACATACCGGAGACACACCCAACCTTCCCATAGCTATACGCATATATATGCAAATCAGCACATATGCTAATTGTAATACACCTACACGGGTACTCACATACTTAAAAGAAGAGGTAGAAAGATCATGGCAAAGATACATAGGGTACAATATACCACTGTCAGAGGAGAGAGGCTGCTGTTTCTCTGGCCGTACTATTAGTACGAGCCATAGGCTAATTCCCCCAGAACTGGCCAGAGGTGAATGAACGCAAGCAGGTTTGTGCAACAGATGAAACAGGTTCCAGTGAGAGCCTGCAGGCGAGGAGGCTATTTGTCACGAGAAGAGTTTGGAGTTAATTCACTTGTCATATAGAAAAAGTGACCTGGTTTATTAGGGAACTTGCTAACTGTATAACTGGGTATAAAGAGACAAAGTCGTGTAAGGGCTATCTCCCAGATCCCTTACCTTGAGCTTCTCAAACCGATCATTCAGGGACGCGACCTGATGGTCTCGGTGACGCCCCACCAGTTTGCATAAGGCACAGATCAATTGGTCATCAGATACACAGTACATGTTCACTTTCTCATTCTCATGGTCCAGGCAGGTGATCCCTCGAAGATGTGTGTCCGGCACTGGTTCCACCAGGCGGTGGCTGGTGAAAGGTTTCTTATTGGGGTGCGTGGCCCGCAGGCAACGGTCACAGTAGGAGACCTCGCAGGTGATGCATGTTTTCACTGCATCCCTTGGCGGGTCCTGCTCACAAAACTGGCAAGCAATTCGCTCACTAGACATGGCGCTGCTGGGCCTGTAAGTCCTCTCCCGGCGGCTCTCACTTGGGGAATTGGGTCCACTGACGGAAGCCTTCTGGAAGCGGTCAATAATGTTCTGCAGAGTCACATTCCTCTTGAGGCCATCCAGGCCCCGGTGGTTCAGTGAGATAACATACCTGCACGTAGGACACTGGAAAGCAGTAATGGGTTCAACGGATTCACCAGAGCTGCAGCTCGAGACCAAGATGCGATGGGCACAGCTGAAGCAGAGGCTGTGAGCGCAAGGGAGCAGAAGGGGGTCTTCAAACAACTCTAGGCAGATTGGACAGGTCAATTCAGACTCCAGTGTTTCCATCTTTAGTGAAAATAATCCTGCTGAGGCATTAAGAACCGCAGAGGCTGGGCTTTCACCTGCAAGGAACACGAAGCAAGAGTCATTAAGCATTTCCAAAGGAAACGTGGATGTAGCATAATTACACACTAACCAATGGAGGTTTTACAGGCTGGATTCCCCAGGGATGCTGGAGCAATAGGGAAGTGAGCTGGGAATTAATCAAAAAGCCATTCTCCCCCTTTAAACCTTGTTTTTGACAAATGCCTGGGTTTATTTTCCTGCACTAATAAACAGAAACTAGAGGCCATCTCTGAATCCCGGTTTACTGACTCACATTCCTGTTCCAACTCACCACACTGGTGCGGATCAGTCTCTCACACACCCTCTCCACTGACATCTCTTGTCCTGGACTATGATGCACCTGAGGCCCTGCCAAATTCTCAGTCTCCATTCTCCAATATTGTTCTCTATTTTACTTCCAGTTAAAATACAGAGGCTGCTCCTATTTCACATCTAGTGGAAGGAAAACAAGGCCATATTTGAAACTAACTCTCTAGTTCTTGAAATGATCCCATTCTCAGAGCCTGCATAAAAAGAGAAGAGAGAGCTTTAGAAAAATGTAGTTCTCAGCACAGGATAATAAGTCCTTCAGATGTGTGAACTTGAATTACTTCCTGTTACCACACATGGAAATTTCTGTTCCATCCTATTTCTAGTAAACTGAGTTACTAGAGACAAATAGGAAAAATATTAAAATATAAAAAGTATAAAATATATTTTGTTGGTTTAGAGTGTTAATCTTATTTATAGGAAAGAGAACGGCATCTTTTGCTTTTGAATAACTTTTGTTCATCATCTCACTATCACCGGAGACTCTCATCAGGGCTTGAAAGTTTGATTCCGCCACTGGTATTTGTTCAGGTTTTGTCATCTGTCAGAGACATCTGCATAGCCCTCTCACAGGAAACTTAAATACGGAGTACAATTATATCTTGTGCATAAGTACAATAGATGTATCCCTAAAAGCTGTTTCTAAATCAAACCTTTTAAGTGCATTGAACTAACTAGCTGTTTAATGGAAATCTATAGGAAATTGCACTGTAAAAGTGAAGAATCTTTTTGTAAAATGGTCACTCTCAGTTGGTTTGATAAGTTTAGATGTTTGTATAACCACTTTTTTTAAAAGTGAGGTGTGTGGTATTCTTAGTTTACAATTTACAAGAGCTTGGAAATTGTTGGCTGGTATTTTGTAGCTTATAACATCTATCAGCATTCACCTATAGAGATGAAAAAGTAAAACAATTAAAATGTACATATATCATAGAATCTTAGAATTGGAAGAGACTTTAGAGATGATAGATTCCAACTTCCACTCAAGGCAGGAATATTGCCTTTGGTAGTTCCATTGGTCAAATTCAACATGTCCATAAATGAACTTGCTATTCTTCCCTGCCCCCCAAAACAAAACACCTGCTCCTCTTCCAATTTTCCCTATCTGTTGAATGTCACCATCCAAGCCTAGAAACCTAGGAGTTCTCTCACTGAACATGTTTATCACTTCAACCACTTGGTGGTTTCCAGAACATTCTGTTTTATTTCATTCACACATCTGTGTCTCCAGCTAACCGTCCTTGCTCCTTGAGGGCATCAACTATTTCATATTTTTATTCATAGCACAGTGCCTCACACTCACAGAGTATTTAAAAATTGTTAAATGAAGGATCCCTTCAAGTAGAGGAAGTTAAAGAAGGGGCCTAGCATTTATTGAGTACCTCCTGTATTCTGAGTGCCATGTTAAGAACTTTACACACAATATTTCATTAAATTCTATCAGGAAGGCTGTACGGAAGGTACTAATACTATACGCATATTATGGTTGGGAAACTGGGGCTCAGTGTTATTAAGTAAATGAACCAGGAACACACACACCCAGAGCACTGGGGCAGTCTAATGCCAAGGCCTGTGCTCTTTCCCACACACCTTTATTTCAATCATCTCACCTCCTTCACCTGACAAATATCTTGACTATTTACAAGAGGGCTTATAGACACCATGTTTCCACTTCTATTTGTGTCTCTCTGTGTCCCTCTGAGTTTCTCTGAATCTGCCTCTCACTCCTAGTCCCTTTCAGAATCATACCTCTTTCTTCTAGGCCCATCTCCACCTTACTCTGCATTTCTATTACTGCCTCTTCCAGAACTGCAGGTCTGCATTCCTCAGTGTCTGTGTTGGAAGCTACCTGGGAGAATCGAGTAAGGCCTCCTGCCAAAATTATAGTTGGTCAAGATGCATTGCTGATAGACCTGCCTCTGTGTTGTAACCTTTACAAAAACAATTAGAGTACCACAACTCTTCTAAATCTTAGGATCATGCCATATTAATTCTTCTGTACAGAGGAAAAGCTCTGCGAATTTTCCTGCAGTCCTAAAAGTTGTTCCTGAATACGTGAGACACTTGAACCTCACTATGAAACTAAGCTTAGGAAAGCATGCTATGGGTCAGGATTGCCTTGGATAAGGTCAAAATAGGATTTTTAACCAGGGATTCCTGAAACTTCTAGAAATGTTTAAAGGATGCTGTATGTATATCATATATACACTTTCACGGGGAGAGGGTTGTCCATAGCATTCAAAATGTTCTCAAAAGAGTCCTTGGCAGAAAAAAAGCCAAACATCAGTGCTTTAAAATAACTACCTTAACTGATTTCGGCTGTATAGAGAATAATATAAGATGGTTACACTCTGTTCCTTATGGTAAGTAACTTTTTCTATTATACTGTTTCTATTCTGTTTTATTTTACAATTTCGGGGAACTGAGTATTTTTGCAACTTCTCCAAACATCTGTTCATCTCATCTCTCATTTATGAGGCCACCTTGTTCTGGTCACTCCTAATATTTCAGCATCCTTCAACCTATCTCCCATTTTCCCTACCTCCCTGATTACCTAAGCACATTCCCCCTTTAAATTTATTGTGCTTTTGCCATGTGCCAGGCACAACAACCCTCTAAAAGGCAGGTACTATTTTACAACAACAAAAAAGGTAATGTGTCCAGGGTCACACTTGTTTGCAAGTAGCAAAGTTAAGATTCAAAACCAGATAAAACTGAGAGTCCAAAAATAAACTCATATATTTATGGTCAACTGACTTTTGATAAGGGTTCCAAAACCATTCAACAGGGAAATAATAATCTTTTTGACAAGTGGTTCTGGGATAACCGGATGCCCACGTGCTTTGGATGAAGTTACAGCCCTACCTCACACTATACATAAAAATTTACTCAAAATGGATCCACAATCTAAATGTAAGCACAGAAACTATAAAACTCTTAGAAGGAAACATAAGTGTAAATCTTCATTAACTTAGGTTAAGCAAGGGTTTCTTAGATGACACCAAATGCACAACTGAAGAAAAAAATAAATTGGACTTCATCAAAATTTAAAACTTCTGTACTATAAATGACACCATCAAAAAAGTGAAAAGACAACTCACAGAATAGGAAAACTATTTGCAGATCATACAGGTCAAGTATCTAGAAATACACAGAACTCTTACAGCTCAACAATAAAAAGGCAAAAAAATATTTTAAATGGCAAAGGATCTGAATAGACATTTCTCCAAAGAAGATATGCAAATGATCAGTAAGCATATGAAAATGTACTCAACATCATTAGCCATTAGGGAAATACAAATCAAAACCACATTGAGATACCACTTTACACTCACTAGGATACCTATAATATTACTTCACACACACTAGGATGGCCATAATTTAAAAACATAGCAAATGTCAGCCAGGATATAGAGAAATTGGGACCCTCATACATTGCTGGTGGGAATGTAAAATGATGCAGCTGCTTTGGGAAATAGTTTGGCAGTTCCTCAAAATGTTAAATGTAGAGTTACCATATGATCCAGAAGAACTGAAGATATGCTCAACTCAAAAACTTGTACACAAATGTTCATAGCAGCAGTATTCACAATAACCAAATGGTGGAAACAATCCAAATGTCCCTCAACCTATGAACAGATAAACAAATGTGGTATGTCCATACAACAGAATATAATTTAGCAAGAAAAAGGAATGAGGTACTGATACATGCTACGACATGGATAATCTTTGAAAACATTATGCTAAGTAAAAGAAGCTAGTCACAAAAGGTCACAGATTATATGATTCCCTTTATAGGAAATGCCCAGAATAGGCAAACCCATAAGAACAGAAAGTAGATTAGTGTTTGTCAGGGGCCTGGGTCGGGGGGCATGGGGGTAGAGGGAATGGAGAGTGGCTGCTAATGGTATGGGTTTTCTCTTGACGATGATGAAAATGTCTAGGATTTAGCAGTGATGATTGCACAGCTTTGTGAATATACTAAAAACCACTGAATTGTACACTTTAAAATGGTGAATATGATGGTATATGGATTTTACCTTAATTTTTAAAACAGATTCAAACCCACAATCCAGAGTGTGAACAAACACCTAACCACTATTCCATACTGTCAACTGTGTAATTATGTACTATTTCTAAACTCTACTGAATTGCTTACCCCTTTCAATTGCTCTTCTAGGTTAGTGATTCCCTGTCTAGGTTTTGCAATACCTGGGATATCTCTAATGATCAATGGGTGTCAGAAAATGATCAGCTCCCAATTTTTTAATTCATTTAAAAATGATAAGACTCCTAAAAAATATTTGACTCCTAGATCACAAAATACCTTTAGGAAGTACAGGAGGAAGTGGTATGACAAAAAATAAAACAATGGCAGTGCTGCAACTTCAAAAAGCTTGTGAATCATTAATCTATGCAGAATTAGAGAATATACTAAGGATAAAGACAGGATGTAAACCTGGTAGAGTGTCACTGAATGACAAGTAATCATGAAGCTTTTGCCAGAAAACACAATGGTTTGTCATAAAAACGCACTGATGAAATGCCTAGGCGGGCAGACCAAATGCCACGTTAAGAAACAAATGCCCACATCCACATCCACTGATTTGTTCCCTTCCATATCATTTAGTTACTGCTGTGTAGTCAAATAAGGATGCTTATGTATTTGCCCTTGTTCTAGTATAAAATTGTTTCTGTATGGCTTATCGTCACCCTGCACCCCCCTTCAGGCTGAGACTCCTGAAAAAAAAAGTTGATGAGAATAAACTTTAAGAAGGTATCATAAGACTGTGTGAGTAGATAGAAATACAAAGGAGGAGTTTTCAATGCAGACGATGAGAATAAAAATAATACATTCTGCACTTACAAAATGAAAGATTGATTTCAGCGTTGCCCTTCAAATCCAATATTCGGTTAACTCTGATCAGAGAGAGAAGTCATGATCTGCACTTGGCAGAATGCTATTACTTCAAGTGTTATTTGAACATAATTAAATGCCTACTTATTTCAACAGCTTATATTCCATCTAGTGTTCATCTTCCAGATCCACGGAACACGGGTCTGGGCTCTCATTACCTCCCTGAGGAGCCACAGTCTCCCTTTCTTCACAGAAAGACCATGAGTGTAAAACCCAACCTGACCCCTGGGCTGTACAATGAGGATTGAGCTGGCTTGTAGGATTTACATTCTTCAGGATATTAACAGTAATGTCCCATGAGCTCTTCCTAAAAACACCAGAAACTGTCTCTCTGCCTTGGAGGATGAGCAAATGAGTCCTGGCTTAGTCTGATGTTCCCTTAACTGTAAAATGTCAGTCAAGTTGGACTAGAATCACCAGACAATCTCTTTAACATGTGTTCCAGCTCTGACATCCTATTATTACAGAGCTCTTGCTATCTGTTACCTCATAGGAAAGACACCTTGGATTACTGAAAACCAGCTCCTCAAGACACAAGTCTTATTTATTAGTGTGACTAGAAAGGCTGACAGGGCTTCCCTGGTGGCGCAGTGGTTGAGAGTCCGCCTGCCGATGGAGGGGACATGGGTTTGTGCCCCGGTCCGGGAAGATCCCACGTGCCGCGGAGCGGCTGGGCCCCTGAGCCATGGCCGCTGAGCCTGTGCATCCGGAGCCTGTGCTCTGCAACGGGAGAGGCCACAACAGTGAGAGGCCCGCATACCAAAAAAGAAAAAGAAAAAGAAAAAGCAAAGAAAAGAAAGGCTGACAAGAGATGGGCATCATCATGAAAGGAACTGGAAATAAACAAAATGCATTACTTACCCTTGGCTAAGCCAAGGTGCCCAAGGACAGTGGCTGGTTTTGCCTGTTGTACTTCAAAGAAGATATAATGGGTGTTCCAGGGGACAACTAAAGGTGAGGAGAGTCCCATGGGAGTACAAACTAATGACAACACCTTTTGGAAGAAAAGGAAGACAACCAAATCCTAGAATACTATTAGTAGGAAAAGACCTCTTTAATTTCAGAAATGATCATTTGGGAACATAAAAGGCAACCAATGCATAGAATTCTCACCCTAAAAAGATAGACTGAAAACAGAAACCCAGAAAAAAGAGGCAGGTGGTCAGTAAGCATAATTAATAATAACAGTCACCTTACATTTGTGTACCAGTTTTACACTTTTCAAATGGTTCCAAAGCCACTATCTCATTTGATCCTCACAACAGAGCCTGGTTGTCGTCCTAGCTCTAAACTGAATTAGCTGAGTGATCCCAAGTAAGACATTTAAACTGTTTGGGCCACAGCCTCCTCATCTGTCAAATGAAAAATACCTGCCCTACCCATCTCACAGGCTCTTGTGAGGATCAGATGAGAATAAAATAAAATTATTAACTTGCTTTAAAAATACAGATATTCTCAACACACATTCACAGATGACAGATACAGGGCAAGTTATTAAGGAAATAGCACATGTTTGGAAATTCACCCCAAATGCATGGTTGACATAATGGAGGACAATTACACTCCCCCACAACTTTTCTGGAGGGCCATGAGTCTTCTTGTGGTATTTATTATGCTCATATGTCTCCCCTGTTAGACTGGAGTCCCCCGCAAAGGGAAGAACTGTCTCCTTTTTTCTTAAGCTTTTATCACACACAGGGTGAGCTCAGGACTGGAGGTTGATTACCGACTGACAGCACCAGAGCCAGTTCCTGTCTAATAGGTTATTAAAGCCTACTTAATATTTTACAGTACATGGATTTAATGATTTTTTTAATGACTTGAGACCTATACTTTTTTTTAAAGATGGTTTTGATGTGAACCATTTTTAAAGTCTTTATTGAATTTGTTGCAATGTTGCTTCTGTTCCATGTCTTGGCCTTTTGGCCCCAAGGCATGTGGGATCCCAGCTCCTCCACCAGGGATCCAACCCATACCCCCTGCATTGGAAGGCGAAGTCTCAACCAGGGAAGTTCCTTAATGATCTTTTTTTTTTTTTAATAATTAGCTCCTAAATCCAGCCTTTGGCTATTTTATACAATATAGTCATCATAAACATTAAAAGGAATATCACAATAGCAGAACTAAAAGTCCTAGATCTGCTACAAACACAATAGATTAATCTAAGTAACCAAGAAACAGATTTACCAAGGTAACACATGATAATTGTCACAAATCATTAAGTATAATTCATAACACCTTTATCTTAATGCCAATTACACTAGCAGTTTCCAGATTGGAGAACAAACTTAATTTACCTACTGCTACCAGCACAGCTTTCCATCTATTCTAGGACTGCTTTTCCCAGTCTGTTACCCAATAAAATATTTGTAAATTTTTTAATGTTCAGTGCCCCCCCCATATGAGCAGTCATCTCTACTTCTACAGAATAAAATTGGCAATATATGTATGTAGGGCATGCTGTTGAGTGTTAGGCTGAGAGGACCCCAAGTTCAGGTCAGAGACAAGGGACAGAGAACAGAAGCCTATTTGAAATCAAGCTTCTACTCCCCTGGGAACCACATGGATCTTAGCAACACTGAACAAAGGGCTATAGACAAAGCGATGGAGGATTCTGGACCGTAAACCATTTTTCTATCTCTGGGCTGTATACATTCAGACATGTCACTGTCCTGCATTAGCACTGTCTACCATGCCCATACATTATACCCCTAACTGGGAAAACTGTAAATACCGGGATTTTCTGTTTCAAGGAGGATTTTAGGTTATATAATGAATTTGTTATCAGATCTTCTGGTCTCTGTAAGAGGAAGATTCAGAGACTGGGGATGCTGTTCATCAACTAGAGGAGTCTGACCTGCAGGAAAGAGTCTGAGACAAAGCCCAAGGTCAGGCAGTCAGAGCTCTGCAGGGAGAAAAGAACCCAAGTAGAACAAGTCTTCCTAAGGATACTTTGCTAACCCACTTAGGCAGAACCAACACCCTTATTATGTATTCAGTTGAACCCAACACAGAGAAGGGAGTAGTGGATGTTGGCACATTACTCAAAATCCCTCCACCACCCATACTTTAACCATCTAGTAGTCTTAGCAGCTTACAGGATTTCTAAGGGCAATGCAGGAGCTGGGAGATTGTCAAAAAGAATATGTCTGGCTGTGATCATGGAGAAGGGGAAGATGGAAAAAGAGAAACTGTAGAAAGAGCCACAAACCTCCAGTGCCCACAGAAGACTCTTAGCAGAGTTTTAATTCATGAAAATGGAGACAGAAACATATATTGATCCTTGGAAGAGGGGAAATAAAAAGAGGGCTAGCAGCCCGTACAGAGGGGATCATTGGAGTTGGAACTTCTTGTCTCAACACCACTCATCTGGTCTTCTCACATGTTAGCATGATCCAACACACTGGTTGAGAAACACTTTTCTAGTCTATTTTTCACACTGCTCAGTGATGAACACAATGTTTGTTGAGAGACCTGAAATACAGACATTAGCACAACCACCACCTTGGTACCCAAATTTCATTCATCAAAAAGTGAACAACTGTGAACTCTTCTGAACTGTCGTATATCCAGTATCAACATGTTACATGTCATATCTTGGTGACGCAATGCTCTAAGTCAAGGCACTCAGCCTAAGTAAGGAGGTGCTTCACAAACACAGTACCACATGTTCCCCTTTTGCACAGAAGAGAAGACCACAAACTTAATGCTAACTGGAAATGGAACACCCCCTGGCCTCCACTAGCAGCAGAGGACCATGGCCTAACAGCTAGGACTTACCAAGACCCACAGAGACTGAATGACACACACACACAAGGCCAAGCAGGTACCTCTGAGAACAGCCACACACACAAGGCCAAGCAGGTACCTCTGAGAACAGCCATTTGAGACACATTCTGTGCCTCCGCCCTGTCTTCACCTCCTTTTTAGGGCTGTCTGTCCCTGTTGGGAAAGAGAGAACCTGAGTACTAAGGGACAGAGTCAAGGGAGGACATTCTCTCCTCTTCACCAAGTAGCAAAGACATACTCCTTTTGCAGTTTCCTTCTCAACTGTCATGGTGTCAGCAGATTTCATGGGAGGAGGGATGAGGGAATGGACAGGCTCACTACCCACAGCAATTTTTGGACGCTATTATGAGACTCCACTGGCACTGCTTTAGGATATACAAGTTTGAGCAAGTTGCCCTGCACTTAGAGGAGGGATTAACTAAACCAATTTCACCTAAATCAGTTTGCACTGTTCAGATGATATGTTCACGAAGCAAGCGAGTCATTCTGATTTGCGGCAGTACTTCCCCGGGGGGTGGCCTTGCAAGGTACAACATGCTAGATGAGGAGTCTAGTAGTCATGAAAGTAAATGGGAGGGAAACAATTGCTCCTTCATGTCCCTATAGCCTCTACCCCTGCCCTGCACAGCCCCTCCCTGGTCTAATCCCAGAGCTGCAAGTAAGGAGGTAGGCCTTAAACAAGCAGGAGGCCAAGATACAAGGCCAAGGCTGCGGCCTTAGACCAGTCAACAGAGGATTCTGCACGCTGTAGGTGCTTTTAATAAATATTGTTGACTCACCACTGCTAGATGCTAATCATGCTCAGATAGCCATGACTAAAATTATTTATGCCACTTTTCAGTAGAAATTAACTACCTGACCCCATATGGGCTAAAAATTAGTGAGGTTATGTTTTCAAATGAGTCTGACTCAGATTGTTAGGTTGGAGTACATTAGATATGATTCAAGCCTTAGTGTAAAATAATCACCAATTACTCTGTATGCCTACTTTTATGTATGTTTTCATTCAGTTGCATGTGCACGAGAGGAAAAAAAAAGAAACAGACTTAGGACCAAAGTAGAGTGATATATTTGGCTCCCAAGGGGATTAATAATGGCAAGTGAGGGTTGCCAGTAAACTAGGGTTGCTACTTACACCCAATCTATTACCCCAATAAAAGGTAAATGAAGAACTTTCTTCGAAAAGTATAGTGCTGAGAGTTTATAGAACCCTTTCATCTTCAAAGGGCCTTGCCAAGACTCACAATAGCCAGTACAAAATATGATGCCTTTCATACAAGTGAAAGGTCATAGGAATGTCCTAAGGCCACAAAGCCAATGCAACATCAGATTTGGGAATGAACTCTCTGATCTGCTTGGCTCCTAGACTTGTATTTCAAGCACATAAATCAAGTTGTGAGGAACAATCAGGAGAGATCTAATTTACATTATATACCTGCATTAAGTTAATTGATTGGACAGGAATATAGAAAAATAGCAAAGACTCTTCCCCCCCACCCAAGGCAGTGATCAGTGGAGAGAAGTGAAAAGGGGCATGTGAGGGTTAGGGGTAACCAGCCCGGGTAGAGTACGGAGGGAGCCTCCCTATTCAGCATTTCCCTTCTTTTGGAACATTGCCAGAGAACTGATTAGAGTACTGGGAGGGAACAGAATGGGGTTAAAGGCAGACCTCTTGGCCCAATTTGAGAATCTGAAGAATCAACTCACACACAGTAGTACTTGTCTATTTACATAGCCTCTAATATATTCCTTTATAAGGGCTCCTCTTCACAAACAACCATCACCATCCACCGTCCCCACACTCAGAAACCCTCAAAAAGGCAAAGTGGTTCACAAGCCAGAGGCTGCATGGCTGGGAGGCTGGGAGTGCACAGATTGATGGGGAGGAGTCCAGGGGACGGGTGGTTGGTGGGAGATTCGGGTGGGCAGGTAGACGTGTGACGACCACGTAGGAAGAAGGCGAGTGAGCGTGAAGGCGGGTAGGGGAGTGTGGAAGAGAGAAAGTGAAGAACCTAAGGACCCCAGGATCCCAATTTCCTGCTCCGAGAAGAAACACCTCCAAGAAATGCGCTGCATACGAAATGCTAAGTAACCTAATCCTTATCACCGAAAATGT
>NW_020172466.1:584734-584876 GCF_003031525.2 Neophocaena asiaeorientalis asiaeorientalis | reverse complement strand
GTTCAGTCGCAGCCTGTCCTGGGCACCTATAAGTTTTCCCTCTCCCCCACTGAGCTGCTTTCACAGCTAGGCCAGAAATAAGGAACCACCCAGACGGAGACTCGAGGATCGCTCCCCCGGCAGCAAAGGGATTAAGTTTCGC
>NW_020172466.1:568015-584663 GCF_003031525.2 Neophocaena asiaeorientalis asiaeorientalis | reverse complement strand
CAGCTGCCGCCCAGCTACCGCGGCTGGGTCTCCCGAGCCAAACTTAGAGTTTTCGCTCCTCAGTCCAGGGGCAGCACCATGACACCGCGGCAGCACCACACTGTCATTTCCGCCGCCGCAGAAGGAGGGGAAAAAAAGGCAATCCTGACGAAAAGGGGGATGGGGTGGGGGCGAACCGGGCTGGGACTGCCGCCCCGAGGGAGCTCTGGGAAGGGCCCGGCAGCACGGTGCTCGGCCACCTTCCCCGGCTCACCTTCTGCCACCCCCACCGCTCCCAGCTCCCCCTGCCCCTCCTCTGGAGGCGCGTTTACATGTTTTCTCCCCTGGCAGGAGTGACCGGAGAAACCTGAGCGAGCAAAGGCAGCGGGTGGGTGGGGTTCGGGCTACTACTGTACCTACCAGCTGATTCCAGCAGCCTTTTCTCCAGCGCCCTGTCATCTTGAAGGAAGACACACGGAGAGGGGCCTGAACGGGTGTGTGTGAGAGAGTGTGTGTGTGTGTGTGTGTGTGTGTAAGTAAGAGAGAGAGCGCGAGAGCAGAATGTGTGTGAAATGCAGAAGGAAGGCTCTGGCCAAACTCTTCTCCCAGCCGCCAAGCCCCTGGTCCCACAAACCCCCAGGTTAGAACAACGAAAAGGCGGTTGCAACCGGCAGTGAGAAAAGAGTGCCTAGGTCCACCGCACAGGTCCTCGGGCGAAGCTGCTCTATGCAAAGTTAACTACAGAGTAAAACAAAAATAGTGGAGGAGACAGAAAAGGGCAGACAATTGAAGGAAACCCAACCCCTCTTTCTTTTTACAAAGGGAGAATGGCTGTGTTTTATTGGCCTTGGGCAGAAGTTGTGGGGATGGATTAAAGCCACCAAAATTTAAAAACAAAACAAAAAAAAATGGGAGAGAGAATACGGCTTCATTTACACATTCAAATCCTTGATGGACAAAACAAGAGGGTCGTTAATAAGAGGACAATGGGACAGATGCCAGCCATACAGGTATTCAATGTCCCTAATAAGCTAATTGGTCCATCTGGAACCCAGAAGCGCTTATTGGTCTGGAGTCAGCCCTTGAGCTGACCTGTCATTGTCTCAGAGGCCACTGCCCCACTCACGAGGAGGGTGGGAGAGGGAAGGAGGAGGCCCCAGAGGAGATTCTGGAAGGGGAGAAAAAGGGGAGATGAAAGGGAAAGAAGTGAGAAAATGGGAGGAAACAACCCTCTCTCACATAGGCCTCCCATTACCTTCCATGGGAATGATTCCAGAAAAATTAAGGTAATTCTGGGTGTATCCCATCAGAGAACCAATAGTAATTAGCCAACACCCCTGTAAAACAATGTGCTAGGACTTCCCTGGTGGTGCAGTGGTTAAGAATCTGCCTGACAATGCAGGAGACAAGGGGTTCGAGCCCTGGTCCGGGAAGATCTCACATGCCGCGGAGCAACTAAGTCTGTGCGCCACAACTACTGAGCCTGCGCTCTAGAGCCCGCGAGCCTGTGCTCAGCAACAAAAGAAGCCACGGCAATGAGAAGCCTGCGTACCACAACGAAGACCCAAGGCAGCCAAAAATAAATAAATAAATTTATTTAAAAACAAAACAAAACGATGTGCTAGAGTACTGAGGTGGAAAGGAAGGCAAAAATCACAACCAAGCTATCCTGATGAAAGTCTGGCCCTAAGAGAAGTAAAAGAGTCACACCAAAAGCACAGGCAAAAATAGACAAGTGGGACTACATCGAACTTAAAAATTTCTGTGCAACAGGAGAATCAACAGTGAAAAGGCAAGAAAGGAGAGAAAATATTTGCAAACCATGTATCTGATAAGGGGTTAATGTGTAAAGAACCCCTACAGCCCAATAACAAAATAAGTAACACAATTTAAAAATGGGCAAAGGGGCTTCCCTGGTGGTGCAGTGGTTGAGAGTCCGCCTGCCGATACAGGGGCCACGAGTTCGTGCCCCGGTCCAGGAAGATCCCACATGTCGCGGAGCGGCTGGGCCTGTGAGCCATGGCCACTGAGCCTGCGCGTCGGGAGCCTGTGCTCCGCAAAGGGAGAGGCCACAACAGTGAGAGGCCCGCATACCGCTATAAATAAATAAATAAATAAATTTTTTAAATGGGCAAAGGACTTGAATAGACATTTCTCCAAAGAAGATATACAAATGGCTAACAAGCATATGAAAAGATACTCAACATCACTATTCATCAGGGAAATGCAAACTAAAACCACAATAAGATATCATCTCACACCTGTTAGTCTGACCAGTATTAAAAAAACAAAAAAACAAAAAACAAAATAGTAAGTGTTGGTGAGGATGTGGAGAAATTGGAACACTGTACACAGTTGGTGGGAATGTAAAATGGTGCAACTGCTATGGAAAACAGTAAGGAGGTTCCTCAAAAAATTAAAAATAGAACTACCATATGATACAGCGATCCCACTTCTGGAAATATATATAAAAGAATTGAAATCAGACTCTCAAAGAGATATTTGCACCCCCATGTTCATTGCAGCATTATTCACAATAACGAGAATTAACAGCAACCTGAATATCCATGGAGAGATGAATGGATAAAGAAAATGTGGCATATACATTCAGCGTATATGCACTGAATATGGCATATACGTTCTGCCTTAGAAAAGAGGGAAATCCTATCATATGCTATGACATGGATGAACCTTGAGGATAAATATGCTAAGTGAAATAAGCCAGTCACAGAAGGACAAATATTGTATGATGCCACTTATAGGAGGTACCAAAAGTAGTCAAACTCATAGAAACAGAAAGCAGAATGGTGCACGCTAGGGACTGGGGGGAAGGGGAGGGAAGGAGTTGTTTTGTGGATGTAGAGTTTCAGTCATGCAGGACTGGGGTGAGGGGCTCTGGGGAATCTGTTGCACGACAATGTGCATGTGGGTGACAATATGGTATTGTACACTTAGAAATTGTTAGGAGGGTGAATTTTATGTGATATGCTTTTTGCCACAATAAAAAATTAATTTAAAAAAATTGAGTCAGAAATAAAATGATCCTAGCATAACAGAAGTGTATGTATAACAATTATATATATATGTATTATATATATTTATATATCGCAGATATTAAGTGAAAAGAGCAAGCTGTGTATGGTTTGCTACTACTGTGTAAAAAAGGGGGGAAGGTATATGTCTGTCCATGTGTGCTTGTATGCGCACAGACTCTTCAGTAAAGATACGTAAGAAACTGATTACCTGGTTCCCTGGGAGTCAAGCATAGGAGAAGTATTTAACATTGTATCTGCCCTTTTGTATTGTTTGAATTTTTTTACAATGTTTGTGTATTACCTTTTCAAAAACAATTTTGCAAGAAAGAGGAGCATAGAGACAGAAAATAGAATAGAGGTTACCAGGGATTGAGGGGAGGGGAGAATGGGGGCATACTCTTTAATGGTTACAGAGTTTTTATTTTGGATGATGGAAAAAGTTCTGGAACTGAATAGAGGTGATGGTTAAACAACATTGTGAATGTACTTAATACCACTGAATTGTACATTCAAAATTGGTTAAAATGGTAATTTTTACGTTATGTACATTTTACCACAATAAAACAAATTTTAAAAAGAACAAGGAGGTATACAGAACAGGTAGAGCTTATTGTATTTGTGTAAGAAAATAGATGTATGTATATGCCAGTAAATGCATAGAAAGTAACCTGGAAGCACAGTGTAAAATAGTGTGAGCCTAGAATTGTGGTGGATGTTGAGGGGATCGTTCAGGTTTTATTTTCAAGGTAGTTTTTTAAAAATATATTTATTTATTTATTTGGCTGTGCTGGGTCTTAGTTGCTGCACGTGGGATCTTTAGTTGTGGCATGCGAACTCTTAGTTGCTGCATATAGGATCTGGTTCCCTGACCAGGGATTGAACCCAGGCCCCCTGCATTGGGAGCATGGAGTCTTAGCCACGGGACCACCAGGGAAGTCCCCAGGTTTGATTCTATATATGTTATAACTGTTTGAATATTCTACAATGAGAATTTCTTTTGTAGTTAATTTTTTTTTAAGATATGTCTCCAAAAATCCCAAAGTTGAGTCAGAAGTCAATTGACCCCTGAGAATTCTTTAACCTCACTTGATATGATCCCTACAGAGAGCTGGAGAATTTTCTAAAATGTGAAGAAATGACCACTTTCATCATAGACACACCGGAAGCAAGCTAGCTGGCTCTTGGCAGAACTGTCACTTAAAGGAGACTTGCTTTTAATGGCTTTTATTGTCCTTTAGAAACCACCCTTTCCTTTACTTTTTAGCAGTCTCCCCTCCGCCTGAGCTTCCAGTGCTTTCAAGCTATTCCCTGGCTTACCAGAGCTCTATACAGAGTGCCCCAAACCCATCTTCCCTCCCCGAGCAGCAGCCCATATTCTGGACCTTTCCTTTTCCTTCCTCAAAGCTTAACACTGCTTCTGGGTTCCTTTCACAAAGGACCTTACTGATTAAGGATTTCAATCAACTAATTTGAACTAAATGTTAATAACTTCATTTGTCTCTGTAGATAATGTTTTAATTTTAACAGAGGGCTTCAATGTATTAACTCAAAGCAATGACGAATAGCGTGGGTGGATGGGGATAGGGGTAGGGAGATTTTGCTAATCACATCACATAAGCAGCTGCTTTGAAAATATCCCCACTTTCAGTGCTTTTATGCAAATTATCGCTGTAAATGTATTAAAGTAAATGTTTTGTATTTGGCAGGAGATGCAAAATCGGCTGGGAGTATGGGATGAAATTATTTGTTTATAATTATTTAATGGTTACCTTTGTATATAACATGTGTTGATCCTATTAGCAGAGTAAATCAGGCCCATGGCAAAAAAAAAAAAAGACGATTGACAGATTCAGCTTGAGGTGTTTAATTGAATTAATCTGAGGCAGACTCAGGACACCAGAGTCCGAGAGTATGAAAGGGACAGCTCATGGGCTCTTTTTTTCTAACTACAAATAGGGGGGCAGGGTAGGCAGGGGAACGCTCCAGATACTTTCTACAGAGAGAAGCACAGAACCCAGTCTGTTTCAGAAGGAAAAAAATCACAGAAGGGAGATTTTGTTGCCCAAGAGCATTGTTGCTTCTGCAGAAGGGAACCTTCATGCTGCTCTCAAAAGAAGCAGCTAGTTGTCTGAAATCCAGAGGTTGACTGAAGGCTTTTCTAACCAGGGGGCTCTTAACAGGATGGTGAAAAGTACTTTGGCACGGGCTCATCAATAAGACATTGTTCTAAAACCAGTTGTGAACAGGCCGTGTTCAAAATAAATACATTCCCAGTATGAAGAAATGGCATGCTTCTGGTATTTCTTATTCACTTTTGATCTATAGTTTGGTATTGCTTTCATTAATTTTGTAATTTATCTGAATTATTGTGTTTGTTACAATGAACACATCTGTTTGAAATCTATAGTATATTGGTAAATATTTCCCTAGAGCTTTCTTTTTTTAAGTTTTCTTTTTTAAAAATTTATTTTATTTATTTATTTTTGGCTGCGTTGGGTCTTCGTTGCTGCGCGTGGGCTTTCTCTACTTGTGGTGAGCGGGGGCTCCTCTTCGTTGCCATGCGTGGGCTTCTCATTGCGGTGGCTTCTCTTGTTGCGGAGCACGGGCTCTAGGCACGTGGGCTTCAGTAGGTGTGACACATGGGCTCAGTAGTTGTGGCTCACGGGCTTCCTAGAGCTTTAATCTTTAGGGCCAAGCCTAAACCTTCTGGCTCACTGTGACTTCCTAACCAGCGCACCGGGTCACTTAGGGTCTCCTAAAACCTCCAGGTTTTTCTCCCATCTCACTGCCTCTTCCTCGGGATCTGTTTCTTCCTCCTCCTGCTCTTCAACCTCTGAAGGTTGGTGTGAGCCAAGCCTTGGTCCTTGGCTGTCTTCTCCACCTACAGCTACACTTCCTAGGTGACCTCTTCTAGTCCCGTGATTTAAGTACAATCCCCACTTTAGCTCTTCAGCTCAGACCTCTCCCCTGAGTCCAGACTTGCATCTCCACCTGACTATTTCACATCTCCACCTGGATGCCTCACGGACAGCGCTAACTTAATGTGACCAAAAGAGACCTATCGGTTTCTAGTCCTCCCCATCTCAGTAAATGGCACCACCCAATTGCTTAAACCAGATACTGGGATGTCATCCTTGATGCTCTCCTCTCCACAACACCCAATGTTCAATCCATCAAGTTTTAATTTGGGTCTCCCCTCTTCTACTTTTGCCCTCTTGCAATCAGTACTGCAATCAAAGTGATCTTTTAAAAATGGAAATCTGACCATTTTACTTTCTCCTCTCATGGCCATTAGAGTAAAATGCAAATTTCTTGACATGGTCTATAAGACTTGGCATTAGCTGGCCCCTGTCTACCTCTCCCACTCCATCCACTCTCACCCTTGCTCACTACAATCCAAACACACTAGCCTTCCGACACCCCTTGAACCACAAACTCTTGGCCATCCCCAAAACTTTGCAAGTTCTCTCCCTCTGCTGGAGTGCTCTTCCTTCCACTCTTCACATAGCTGTTTTAGTTCCTTCTTTCAGGTTATGCATCACATACACGGAGAAGCCTTCCCTGACTACCCCATCTAAAGTTACCCCTTCACATTACTCTCTGATATAACACCCTTCAGGGCACTTATCACTAGCTAAAATTATCATATGTGTTTGTTATATGTTCCCCGCCATGCACACGCGCACGCACGCATATATATTCCACAAGAACGAGAACCTTGTCTGTCTCCATCACTGGTGTATCTCCAACACCTAGAACAGGACCTAGCTCATTGTAGGTGCTAATATGCGCTGGATGGATGGCAAGAATCAGGAAAGAGTACAGTCCAGAGATAACGTTAATCACACGGATACAGATTTACCCCAACTTTCAATCTGCAATGAGAATATCACATGAAAAGGATCTTTTGGCAGAAATTTATAGCAGATTCACGCAGGGAGGCCAGATACATTTCTCAGTGCCTCAACTGCCTAAGAGCCAGCGATTTTCAAACTGACCCAAGAAACACTAGTGTCCCTCGGGGTACTAACTGGTGTTCTAAGAAAAATGAATTTGATCAAGTAAGTTTAGGAAATGTTGCACACTGAATCTCTCTCTCAGAGACTCACAGCACACATTAGCATATTAAGGCTTTAAGAAGTCCTGCCAGAAATAAAACCTATTTTAGCTTTGCTTAGCATTTACCATATATATTTGACCGTGGAACTTTCATGTTCCACTCACTTATTAATATCTCACAGGATACTAGCATCTCTCAAAATACGGTTTTGGAAATACTGTCACAGATATAGACAAGTATAGATATGTACAGACAAACATATAGATATGTATATCTATAAATATATATATAATGGATATTAATCAGAGTTAACTTAAGATCCATGACAATAAATTCCAAGTCAAAAATATCAGTGAAATGAAGTTCAATGGGATTCAAGTTTAAAATTAAAGCAGTGGTTGGAGATAGTGCTTACTGTTAGTATCGACTGGCCTGCGATATGTTAAGAGTGCTGCTCTAAATAAGTTCAAATCTTCTGGCCCAGATGAATTACTCCCTAGGCAATGAGAACCTGCAAGTACAATCGATGAACCTTGGAAAATCGTACACAAGGGAGAAGTACCAGTATCAGATCCTCAAAGACTGGAGATGAATGGCCTTCAAAAGGGGAAGGAAGGTGGATTCTGCAAACTACAGACCAGTGTGGGCTTAATGTGGGTCTGAGGCAAGATTCATTACCATTCATTCCTCTTACCCATTCCAGTACTTCTTTCTGTTCCTTGAGCTCTCCAAGCTCATACCTGCCTAGGGCCTTTGCATTTGCTATTCCTTCTGCCTAGAGCAGGGGTGGGCAAACTTCTCTAAGGAGCCAAACAGTAAATATTTTTGGCTTTTGGGCCATATGGTCTCTGTCGCAACTACTCATCTCTGAGCAAAAGCAGCCACAGATAATATGTAAAGAATCAAACTTTATTTACAAAAACAGGCTATGGACCGGATTTGGCCCAAGGGCCATAGTTGGTCTACCTGGAGTGTACTTTGCCAGGATTGTTACATAGCTAATTCCTCTTTGTTCAGAATTCAACTCAAACATCCTTGTCTTAGAGTAAGACAATCCAATCTAAAGTAACTATGCATTTACTTGCTTTCAAATCTATTTTAATTATTTCCATTGCACTAATGCATATTTTCTTATTTATTGGCTTGTCCCCATGCCCCCATACACAGCAGAATAACTAGCATTTATTGAGCTCTTATTATGCGCCTGACACTGTTCAAAGCATTTTACGTGTATTAGCTCCTTTAACCTTAATAATAACCTCCCGGCAATAATGCTTAGTCTCCCCATTTTACAGACGAAGAAACTAGGGTTCGGAGAGCTTCCAGGTTGATGAACACATGTTGATGCTGGGAGATCGGGCACTCAGAAAGGGCTTGGAAATTCAGTGTCCCTTCCCATATACCTTGCCCTATGCATCTCTTCCATCTGGCTGTTCCTAAAATTATATCTTTTAATAATAAACTGGTAGTCTAGTAAGTAAAATGTTTCTCTGAGTTCTGTGAGCCGCACTAGCAAATTAACTGAACTCAAGGAGGGGGTCAGTGGAACCTCAAATCTATAGCCAGTGGGTCAGAAGCACAGGCAACAATCTGATCTTGTGATTGGCATTTAAAGGTGTGGGGGTCTTATAGGACTGAGCCCTTAACCTGTGTGTTCTAACATTTATGTCCAGGTGGATAGTGTCAGAATTGAGTTGAATTGTAGGACACTCGGCTGGTGTGGGAAAATTGCTTGGTGGTATGGGGACAACCCCTGACACTCATCGGAATTGGAGTCAGAATCATAGCTATAGTGTATCTCAGTTACAAGCTCCACAAAAGAAGGGATTTTTTTCTGTCTAGTCTACTAATGATGAGCCTAGAGCAATGCCTGGCATAAGTTAAATGCTCAATAAATATATGTCCATTTAATAAAAATTCTAGAACGCTCAGATTATTAAAGGGAGACGTTTTCACTAAGAATAAGTCAAATTAACCTGATTTCCTTCTTTGATGAGGCTAATTGTTAGGAAGAATAAGCAAATGGAATCTTGGATTTCTTTGGATTTTAGCAAAGCATTAAATAAGTTCTTTCCTGGAATCCCTATTTTACTAGACCTTTCAGTGTCACTTAACACTGCTGCTCATTTCTTTCTTTTTTGTGGTTTCCATGACACCACACTTTCCTTGTTCCCTTCACACCTCTATGACTATTCTTGCTAGTTCTTTCACGTGATCCCCCTCCTCCATCAACCCGTAGGTGTTGACCAGGATTTCATCCTAGGTCCTTGGTTCCTCCCACTTTCCAAATTCTCCCAGATGGTCCCATCCATCCGCATTGTTTTCATTTTTACCTTTGCTCTGATGACACCTAAATGTGTAACTCCAGGCCAGAACTTTACTCCAAGTCTGAAAAATCCTGCAGGTACCTCAACTTGAACATGTCCAAAACCAAACTCAGTATCTCCTCCCCAGATCTATTTTTTTTCTTATATTCCCTGTCTCAGCTGATGGCATCACCCAGTCCCTCCCACACCAGAAACCTGAAAGTCAGTTCTGCCTCCTCAGTTCCTCTCACTCCCCCCATAGCTAAATCCTGACCCAATCTTTTTTTTTTAATATTTACTTATTTATTTATTTAGGCTGGGCTGGGTCTTGGTTGCAGCATGCAGGATCTTCCTTGCGGCATGTGGGATCTTTAGTTGTGGCATGCATGTGGGATCTAGTTCCCTGACCAGGGATCAAACCCAGGCCCCCTGCATTGGGAGCGTGGAGTCTTACCCACTGGACCACCAGGGAAGTCCCCCCCAACCAATCTCGATAATTCTCCTTCTCAAATATTTCTCACCTCATCACACACCTAGTAACTGTAACCAACTCTTAGTTGATCTCCCTGCCTCCAGTTTTGACCCTGTCCAACCCTTCGCACAGCCACCAGAACGAGCTTTTGAAATTGCAGATATGATCATGTAACACATCATTACCTGCAAGATGGAATCCAAGCTACGTCAGGGCCATGCAAATCTCAAACTTGCCAGCTTCATCTCCCACACTACTGCCTCACTCACAGCTAATGTCTCAACAATACCAAACTGCTTGCAACCTTGCAATTCTCCAAACACTTCTATGACTTTGCTCATGCTGCAGCCTCTGCTTTGATGCCCATCCTCTGCTTCTCACTCCCCGTTTGCCTGGCAGACTTCTTCTCATTCTCTCAGACTCAGCCCCGGCATCATTTCCTAAAAGAAGGCTTCTTTAACATGTCCCATCCTGGGCTGGGTTAGATTTTCCTCTTCTGTGCTTCCAAAGCATCCTGCTTCTATCCCAGCACTAGTCCAGCCATATTTTTCTTGTCTGTTCACATGCCCGTATCCCTCATTAGACTATGAGTTTCCTGAGGGCAAGGACTATGCTTTATTCAAAATTGTATCCATCACACCATGTACAGTGCCTGGCACATAGTAAGAATTCAATTAATATTTGATGAATCAACTATTTTATGGCCATAACATACTGTTGGCTCATTAGGTTGACTTATAACACCCTTAATTCTTTTCACACAAATGATTGTTACATAGTGTGGTAAGTGCAATGATAAAGGTAAAACAAAAGAACAGAAAAGGGACATCCAATTCAGCCTGAGATGAGGGGAGGTAGAGGAAATGATACATCAAACCTAAGCTGCAGTGATAGAAATAGAGTATGTTGAACCAGGGAGGAGATAGTGTGGGTCTATTTGCATGGTCAAACTATGCCTGAACAACATTTCAATCAGTGGGCTCAGTTGGATTATTCAATAAATGGCAGTGGTTTGGAAAAAAATAAAGCCAAAGTTCAGGAATGGTTGAAGGAACAGGGAAGGTTTAACCAGGATAAGAGAAGACTCTAAGGGACTTGATTATTTTCTTCAAATATTTGAAGGGCTGTGTTATGGGTTGAATCATGTCCCGCCCCCTCCACAAAAGGTATGTTGAAGTCCTAACCTCTGGAACATCAGAATGTGACCTTACTTTTGAATGAAGTCTTTGCAGATGCAATTCATTCAGATGAAGCATATTGGCATAGGGTCGGCCCTTAACCCAATATGACTGGCGTCCTTCTGAGAAGGAAATTCGGTCACAGACACAGAGGGAAGAAGGTCAGGTGAAGCAGGAGGCACAGATTGGAATTGTGGTGTCACAACCCAAAGAGCAGGAGCCCTCAGAAGCTGGAAGGGGCAAGAAAGGATTCTCCTCAGAGCCTTCAAATGAAACATAGCCCTGTCAATACCTTGATTTCAGACTTCTAGTCTCTAGAACTGAGACAATAAGTTTCTGTTTTAAGCCACCTGGTTTGTGGCACTTTGTTACGGCAGCCACAGGAAACTAATACAGGCTGTAACGGAGCAGAGGGAGCAGATTTGTTCCATGTAAGACCCAAATGGATGGAAGATACAGGGAGACAGCAATCTTCTTTATATTGAATGGAAACCTCATAGTCACACTATCAAAAAACAAAATGAGCTGCTGTGAGGGCTTCCCTGGTGGCGCAGTGGTTGAGAGTCCGCCTGCCGATGCAGGGGACACGGGTTCGTGCCCCGGTCTGGGAGGATCCCACATGCCGCGGAGCGGCTGGGCCCGTGAGCCATGGCTGCTGAGCCTGCGCATCCGGAGCCTGTGCTCCGCAACGGGAGAGGCCACAACAGTGAGAGGCCCGCGTACTGAAAAAAAAAAAGAAATAATAATAAAAACGAGCTGCTGTGAGAGCTGGTAAGCTTCTCATCACTGGAGGTCAAGGCTGGAGATTTGTGTGATAGAAATGATAATAATGATGATGATAATAAGAATAAGAATAATACAACTTCCATTCTTACCCTGATTTGAACAAGCCAACTTCAAAAGACTGTTTTTGATATAATTGGAGATATTTGAATGCTGATTGGATATTTGATCACATTAAGATTTTGGGGTTCAATTTTTAGGTGAAAATAATGGCATAATGGTTTTAATGAGAGAGAGAGGGAGATAAGGGTGGGGTGGGGATTGGTCTTACAGAGATACACACTGAAGTGTGTCTAGGATTTGCTTTAAAATAATCCAGAGGAAGGAGACATGGGTTGGTGTACAGGTGAAACATGATTAGTCATATGGTGATAATTGTTGAAACTGGGTGATGGATACATGGAGATTCACTTATACTGTCCTCTTTCCAGTGTGTGTGTTTGAAATTTTCCAAAATCAAATTTTTTTTAAAGCTACCGGCTACCATGTTCTGAGCACTTAAGATGGCCAGGAACCATGCTAAGTGTTTCTAAAGCATTATTTCATTTAATTTAATCATGGCACATAAAGACAAATAAACAGCAGCATTTCTGTATAGGAAGGCACAGTACTGTAAAGATGTTCTCTTCGAATGTGTCTGCATAATCAAGATGAAGAGAAAGTTCAATTGGTTTGGATTGCTTGAATTTTCAAAAGGATATATCTGTGTCAATTTGTATTCTTTAAAAAAAAAATCTCCACGACAGCCCAATGAGGCATTATCATATCAATTTTATAAGTGAGGAAACTGAGGATCAGAAAAGTGAAGTAAATTGCCCAAGGTTGCATAACTACTACGTAGAAGTAGGATTTGAACCCAGGTTTCTCTTGACTCCACCATTGTGTGCTTTTCATGCCCTCGCTATTCAAAGTGTGGCCTAAGGACCAGCCACATCGTATCATAGAATTTCCTAGAAATACAGAATCTCAGGCCCCCTACCCAGACCTACCGAGTAAAATTCCACTTTAAAGTTTAAGAAGAATTGTGTATGCTATAATGCCAGCCAGGGTATTTAAGCACCGGTAAGATGATTAGACCCAATCAAGAGGTCTAAACCCTGGTTGCTCATCTGAACTAATTGAGGAAAATTTTAGAAATACTGATCTCAGATTATACTGTATTGTACCTCTTGGGTGGGGCATGAGAATCTGTATATTTACAGGCTCCCTCAGATGAGCTATCAGTGTTGGGAAGCACTGGAAAATGAGACCTATAAAGATCTTTTTCAACTCTTAGATTCTCTAACTCCTGATAAGCTTGTAGGAGAAAATGAAGAATTCAGTTCTGTGCGACTGTGGAAAATTACCTGTTCACTGAAGATAATCATTTAGAATGGACTTTAAGTTGTGTTCTAAGGAACTATAAGCTTCAAGGAGTGAAAATGGAGTCCAGGTGGACAGAATGAGAGAATTAGCAAATATATCAAAATACATGACAATTAATATATAAATCTGGGACTTCCCTGGTGGCGCAGTGGTTAAGACTATGGTCCCAATGCAGGGAGCCTGGGTTCAATCCCTAATTAGGGAACTAGATCCCACATGCATGCCGCAACTAAGAGTTCACATGCTGCAACTCAGGAGCTGGTGAGCCACAACTAAAGATCCCATGAGTTGCAACTAAGACCAGCACAACCAAATAAATAAAATATTTTTTAAAAACAGTGTTTAAAAAAATATAGATGTCATATTTTACTTCAAGGAATTATCAATGCATATACAATGAGATAAAATACAAGCCTGTGACTACAAAACAATTGGATTGGTTTTCATTGGTGCCTTATGTAAATCAAACTCATTATATACTAGCGTTAATTTTTTCAGTGTGTGCTGAGTCCCTGTCCTCAAGGAGTCCACAGTCTAGTGGGGAAAGATAAGTGAACAGACAATTACAGTAAAGTGTGATAAAGCACTGACATACGATAAATACAAGCTGCTACAGAACATGTAGGATGGGATCCTACTAAGCAGTGGAAGTGGGAGGAGGGCAGCCAGGGAAAGGTAAGTCTTGAAAGCAGAGTAGAGGGACTTCCCTGGTGGTCCAGTGGTTAAGACTTTGCCTTCCAGTGCAGGGGTGCGTGTTCGATCCCGGGTTGGGGAGCTAAGATCCCACATACCTCGTGGCCAAAAAACCAAAACATAAGGCAGAAGCAATATTGTAACAAATTCAATAAAGACTTTAAAAAAGAAAACACTATGTCTTCTTTCGAAGGCAGAGTAGATGTTGTTCAGGGGAAGAAGGGCATTTCAGAAAGATGGTACAGTGGCACAGAGGCCAAAGGGAACATGGTAACTTCAATAAATGAATAATATTGTAGGCACACAGGACTTCCCTGGTGGCTCAGTGGTTAAGAATCTGCCTGCCAATGCAGGGGACACGGGTTCGAGCCCTGGTCCAGGAAGGTCCCACATGCTGCGGAGCAACTAAGCACATGCGCTACAGCTACTGAGCCTGCACTCTAGAGCCCATGAGCCACAACTACTGAGCCCACGTGCCACAACTACTGAAGCCCGCGCACCTACAGCCCATGCTCCGCAACAAGAGAAGCCACCGCAATGAGAAACCTGCGCACCGCAACAAAGAGTAGCCCCCGCTCACCACAACTAGAGAAAGCCCGCGTGTAGCAACGAAGACCCAACACAGCCCTAAATAAATAAATAAATAAATTTATTTTAAAAAAATATTGTAGGCACATAGGTTGAGGATGGAGTAGTATGAAAAGAAAAAGCTGGTGAGATAGTCCGAAGGCAGTTTATGAATGACATTCCAAGGAGTATGGACATTATCCAGAAGCTATGAGCAATCTTTGAATGGCTTTAAATAGAAGAATGCCATGATGAAATTTGCATTTTAGAAAAATTACTCAGGTAGCTGAAGTCATTCGAAGGGGTTGAGACAGAAGCAGAAGAGCTGTTGAGAAACCACTGCAATATGTGAAGCAAGAGATAACAAGGAGAACGCACAAATGAAAGAGATTTAGAACTTTGTGACAAAATAAGTGAAGGAGAAAAAAGAGTCAGGTTTCTGGCTGGGTACTTGGAGACGGTGGTGTTACTATCCGGGACAGGGAATGCAGAAGGGGAAGCAGACTTTGGGTAGAAATGGGGATGGAGAATGTGGGGGAAGCATAATGAGATCAGTTTGGGACATGTTGAGTGTGAGGAGTGTAGGGAATAACTAGGTGGAATTGTTGAGTAGACAAATGGATATGTGGATGGGGAGCTCAGAAAAGAGATAAAGGATGAATACACAGATGTGGGAATCATGAGTGTGCACACTGGAATTATGGGAACACATACGTTCACCCAGAAAGAGGCTGCAAAATAAGGTGAGAGATGGGCTGAGGACAGAGTTCGGGGGATCCTCACTATTTAAGGAGTGACAGAGGAAGAGACCCTTGGAAGGAAGGAAAAAGAGCAGCCAAAGAGGTAGGAAAAGCAGGACAGTGTAGTAACAAGGAGGTAAGTGAATTGTTTTTTGTTGTTTTTCTTTTGCGGTACGTGGGCCTCTCACTGTTGTGGCCTCTCCAGTTGCAGAGCACAGGCTCTGGACATGCAGGCTCAGCGGCCATGGCTCACGGGCCCAGCTGCTCTGCAGCATGTGGGATCTTCCCGGACTGGGGCACGAACCCGTGTCCCCTGCATCGGCAGGCGGACTCTCAACCACTGCGCCACCAGGGAAGCCCCAGTGAATTAGCTTTTTACTGCTACTGTACTGTATTCCTATTGTATTGTATTTCTATTTCTATTGCATTTGCTATCAAAGTGCCACAAACTTAGTGGCTTAGAACAATACAAATTTATTTTCTTATGCTTCTGGAGGTCAGAAATCTAAAATCAGTCTCACTGAGCTAAAGTCAAGGTGTCAATAGGACTGGTTCTTTTGGAGGCTCTAGGGAATAATCCATTTGCTTGCCTTTGCCAGCTGCTAGAAATCACCTGCATTCCTTTGCCTCATGGCCCCTTCTTTCATCTTCAAAGCCAGCAGCATAATCTTGTCACACATCCTTCACGGTCTCTGCCTCTGATGTCATATCACCTTCTCTAACTTCTCTCCTTCCTCTCTCTTATAAAGACTCATCAGTGGATGCTAAAACTAGTGGATGAAGTTTGAGTAAAAAGATATTTATATAGTCTCAAAGTGTTTCCTTACTAGATATCTATTAGTACAAGAGGGAAAAAATAATAACTTTGCAGCAGAGAAACCCAACAAACAGAATCTGAACCAAGTGGTCAAAGTTAATATGGCCACTAACGGGACAAATCAGCACCATGTGCTTACTGAGGACACAGGCCTTCTGTGATGCTCTTTCTAAAAGCACATAATCTGAACCTAATCATGAGGAAAATTCAGATACACTCAAACTGAAGGACATTCTACAAAATAGCTGGCCTGTACTCTTCAAAACTGTCAATGTCATGAAACACAAGAACTGTAGAATTATTCCAGATTAAAGGAGACACGAAAGCTGAGTGCTACTCACGAACCAAGATTTTCTTCTGCTACAGAGGACACTGTTGGGACAATGCATTCAGTGAAATCTGAATTAGGAATTAGGTCTGTAGATTTATTAATACTGTATCAATGTTAATTCCTGATTTTAATCATTGTGCTTGATATCCTTAATTAATAATAATCATTGTGCTAATAATATCCTTATTATTAGGAAAAACACTCTGAAATATATAAGGGTAGATGGCATCATGTCTACAAATTACTCTCAAATGGTCCAGAACATAAGTGTGTGTGTGTGTGTGTGTGTGTGTGTGTGTGTGTGTATGTGTGTGTGTGGCAG